>NC_056750.1:645483318-645653017 GCF_019279795.1 Protopterus annectens
ATTATTATATTAAACGGGCAATAGCCTTTAACGTATTATAAAATATACATCTCCAAGCTTCATATATTAAATGAAATTACATCAACACATTTAATATAATGTACTCCTTTTTAAATAGTCTCCACAGCAGTATGTGATTGAATCATTCACAGGCTTTTTATCAAGTAACAGATTCTACATAGATCTCCATAATATACTGTTCACCAAAACAAATCAGTAAACTATCTTTCAAAAGACGAGATTGTACTCAAATAAAACAAAGAACTACGTGACACCAAGTTTACCATAGTTGTCACTTGAAATAAAATAAAGTGAATGAAAAGCATTAGCTCAAGAGCAGCCAAATTAAATAAAACACACACAGTATTAGCTGAAGACCACCCGTCGTTTATATTTGTATAAGGCTGTTGATTGGCTGTAGCAGTCCTTCACTCTCCAATGAAACTAGGCCACTAGGAAAGAAATATTTCACAAACAAAAAGGAGCATATTGAGTTGTGACAACTTCAACTGTCACTGAGCTCTTGAATATGGTATTCAGATACTCATACTTTACAATGATTAATTTTGTTGTGGCATATAACACTATTTTTTTAAGGAAAATAAATCTCTCACTGGGCTGCTACAATGCAGGATTCATTTATTCATGTGACGTTACACTTTTATCTATAACTTTGAGTTTTATCTACTCAGTTTATCTTAAATTGTTGTAGTTGTGATTTAATGATTGGAAGCCTAAGGATATGTATCTGTTATACAAAATCCACCTCCATTCTTGACAAAGTTGCTTTTATAAAGCCTTTTAAATGAAATAAGTGTATGGGTGCTTGCAGTGTATAACCTAAACCATTTAAATAACTTCCTTGTATTATTTATTTGTTTTTGGTGATGCTAGCTACAGTCTAAGGTTACATTGTGTGGTCTTCATTGAGTTTGGTTTCCAACAGTGTATCAGTGGGGCTGCAGGGCAGTAGCTCACACAAACAATGTTTCTAAAATGTGTTATATATTTGAGTGAACAGAATTTAAATTTTAGTTGGCCTGTTTGAAGGGGAGCACCTTGAGGCCACCATTGTTTTGAATCTATTTGGCCCTGTGAACTTTGGGTGCATTTGGGTCTGAGGATGCAAGTTATTTTTAGAACAGAAAGTGAGGGAATATGAGGCAATTCTACTTTGTGAAGGGTTTCTGAGGTTGATTATTTTCTTTCTGGTAGGCATTTTAGTCCTTTCACTGATAGACTATATACTCGTAAATTCTCTTAGATTTTTGATGGACCACATGAATTTTTATATATATATATATATATATATATATATATATATATATATGTATATATATATATATATATATATATATATATATATATATATATATATATATATATATATATGTGTGTATATATATATATATATATATATATATATATATATATATATATATATATATAAAATAGAGGCCCATGGGATATATGCAAATGAATCCTTAAGGACATCAAGTGTTTTAGCTATATGGCTTCTGAATGTCCATGACTTTGTACTTTTTCTTTTTTTTTCAGGCTTTATTGGCCTGCATGTATCCACGAAGACATAAAAAGAAAAAGTATAAAGTCATGGATGTTCATAAGCCATATAGCTGAAATACATGATGTCATTAAAGGGTCATTTGCATATATCCCAAGGGGCCTCTATTACAGGAGTTGTAAGGAATCACACAGTAGTTTTTACTAATTAGTTTGTCTATGTGACTTTTTTACTATTTGATTTTACAGAAATTTAGCAAAGGGTCTAACATCAACATAAAGATTTAAAACCCCATGCATTATGCATGGAGTGTTCCACTTTTCTTGAGTTGAAAGACATCACTTTGGCATAGTGGTCAATTACTTGTGTTAAATAATTGGGAGTATTATTGCGACCCTCAGCAAGTAACACTATGGCTCAAACAGAAAGATAAAAGGATACCCAAGATAAGTATGTGCTTCCCTGCATCTTAAAATGGCCTTTATATATGATATTCATAAATGATGCTACTGGTATCATGAAGTAACACTGTTGTATTAAATGAGAATGGAAGACAAAAGGTTTTGTATGCATGTCAGTGAATGGAGCAACACATCTGTAGCCCTTCAGCTACTGAGGTTTGTGGTACTGGAATAATTTCAGCTGAGCAAAAGATATGAGCATGTGTGTACATTACTGGAAGGTGATATTTTAAATAAAAGAAAGTAAATTCATATTTATATATAAGTGCACTTAAAAAGCAGCAACATTAAACATATACAGTGCAATAAAAAAGTATTTGCCCTCTTCCTGATTTCTTATTTTTTTGCATGTTTGTCACACATAAATGTTTCAGATCATCAAACAAATGTAAATATTAGACAAAGATAACCCAAGTAAACACAAAATGCAGTTTTTAAGTATTGATTTTATTTATTAAGGAAAAAAACTATCCAAACCTACATGGCCCTATGTGAAAAAGTAATTGCCCCCTAAACATAATAACTGGTTGTGCCACCCTTAGCAGCAACAACTGTAATCAAGCATTTACAATAACTGGCAATGAGTCTTTCACATTGCTGTTGAGGAATTTTGGCCCACTCTTTGCAGAATAGTTTTAATTCAGCCATATTGGAGGGTTTCCAAGCATGAACCTCTTTTTTAAGGTCATGTCACAGCATCTCAATTGGATTTGAGTCCGGACTTTGACTAGGCCACACCCAAACCTTAATTTTGTTTTTTAATCTATTCAGAGATGGACTTGCTGGTGTGTTTTGGATCTTTGTCCCGCAGCAGCACCAAAGTGCACTTCAGCTTGAGGTCGCGAACTGATGGCCAGACATTCTCCTTCAGGATTTTTTGGTAGAGAGCAGAATTCATGGTTCCATCAATCCCAGCAAGTCGTCCAGGTCCAGAAGTAGCAAAGCAGCCCCAGACCATCACACTACCACCACCATCTTTGACTGTTGTCATGATGTTCTTTTTCTGAAATGTTGTGTTACTTTTATACCAGATGTAACGGGACACACACCTCCCAAAAAGTTCAACTTTTGTTTAGTCAGTCCACAGAATATTTTCCCAAAAGTCTTGGGGTTCATCGAGATGTTTTTTGGCAAAAGTGAGACAAGCCTATATGTTCTTTTTGGTCAATAGTGGTTTTTGCCTTGGAACTTTGCCATGCATGCCATTTTTGCCCAGTCTCTTTCTTATGGTTGAGTCATGAACACTGACCTTAACTGAACAAAGTGAGGCCTGCAGTTCTTTAGATGTTGTTCTGGGTTGTTTTGTAACCTCTTGGATGAGTTGTCGCTGCACTCTTGGGGTATTTTTTGTAGGCCAGCCACTCCTGGAAAGGTTCATCACCTTTCCATATTTTTTCCATTTGTGGATAATGGATCTCACCGTATTTTGCTTTGTAACCTTTTCCAGACTGATAGATGTCAATTACTTTGTTTCTCATCTGTTCTGGAATTCCGTTAGATCAGGGCATGATGTCTTTCCTTTCTGGGATCTTTTGGCCTACTTCACTTTGTCTGACAGGTTCTATTTAAGTGATCTCTTGATTCAACAGGTCTGGCAGCAATCAGGCCTGGGTGTGGCTAGTGAAATTCAACTCAACTTTCCCAAAAATGTGATTAACCACAGTTACTTCATGATTTAACAAGGGGGGGGGGGCAATTACTTTTTCAAATAGGGCCATGTAGGTTTGGATATTTTTTTTTCCTTAATAAAGTAAATCAACACTTAAAAACTGCATTTTGTGTTTACTTGGTATATCTTTGTCTAATATTTAAATTTGCTTGATGATCTGAAACATTTAAGTGTGACATATATGCAAAAAAATAAATCAGGAAGGGTGCAAATACTTTTTCATTACACTGTATTAAACATTTTAGACAGTGTCCCACAGTTAGTCATGATAAAAATGTTTGCGATTTTAAAAGGTGTTCGGCAGCCATATTAGCATGTATCTGTGTGATTGGAGTGCAGCAAATTCACTGGAAAGTAAAACTTTGCCATTTTAGAATAACTTTTTTACACAAATTAGGAAACACTGAAAACAGGGTGCACTGCCTTCTATCCAGAGGAATAATTGGAATAAGAACTTCAGCAACAGCAAATCCTGAGACAACTTAAGCCACTTCCCAGCACTGCCCCAATCCTAATGCAATAACCAGTCAGCTGTGTCAGATTTCTTCCCAGCTGTACTTAAATCAATAATAGACCTTTGCCTCTGATTTTCTAACACAGTTCTTCATACTATGTATGTATTTTCAGTTCTTATAGTTCTGTTCTTAGCCACCTGTCAATGCTTCCTGCATTACATAAGCAAGCATATTATTATTATTAGATTAGGCTTTCGGGTATTGGCTAAAACTTTATTCATCCATTAGAGCCTTTTTTAGGTAATGCCAAAAAGACAAAACTACCAACACAGTCAAAAAGTCTACAGGCAGCTTTAAGGTGTTACTGCTCAATGCTAGGAGCCTAAAGAAAAACTCCACACCCTTCAAACTCTCCTCACTCTGGAGAATGTGAACATCTGTGGCATGACCAAGACTTTTTTTTACAGGCATAGAAAGTACTCTGCCTGTGGAAGGCCATATTGCCTTTCACACATTTAGACAAAAACAGCACAGACCAGGGCCAAAGGTGGAGGTGTCTTGATCTATGTTGGCAATAAACATACCTCCAGGTTGGTTAAAAATGATGATACCATCAAGTCACCATAGATCAAACTCACAGGCACAACACTTCCTGGACTTTATTAAACACCCTGGAACATACTTGATATGGCATTATACCCCCCCATGTCATGTCTTCACTACTGAGTTGGATCACAAAGCTGTATTCTTTGAAGTAAAAAGCAACCCAGAAAACCAGTAACAGAATATATTATAAGGCAAACTATATCCCATTAAGTGATGTTTTTTTCAAAATTAGAGGACCCCATTACCCCAAGACAATAGCTACCCATGTAGAATTATTCAGAGTCCATATAAACATCTGAATGGCTGCATAAAGGTTGCAGTACCTACCCAAAAACAAACACTAAAAGAAATCCCACTGGTGGAATCCTCAGTATATAATAATAATACAAAAAGCTCATGGCCAAAATCAGGAAGAGCAACTCCCTTAAAGACAAGTGCTCTTTTGTACAACTAAACAAGAAACTAATCATTCTAAGTAGGCCCAACCAGGCCAACTACGAGGTTAGGATAACCTTGCAGGCTAAGGACAATCACAAGGTCTTCAGGTACGTCTTGACCCTTAAAGTTAATACATGGCAGTGTGCTGAACTGGTAGTGAACGGTAACACCTTCATCAAGCAGGGTGATATAGCAATTCTACTCGCTAATACATTCAGCTCAAACTTCAACCCCCACTCCCCCCAACTCCTCAAGGTAAAATCCCCTCCAACATACTTCCCTATCAATTAGCATGGTCCTGGTGCTGGCAGTAATCTCTAAAGCCAAAAGCACAGCCTCTTTGTGTCCCTGAAATATCCCTCCACTATCACCAAATTTCAGCTCATTTCTCACTAAACTTCTAGACGTCATTATAAATAAACACTTGAAATGCAGCTACCAAATACAATTATAGTTAAAAGAATACTATAAACTAGGAACTCTTCACAGGACCAAATCCTTCTTCAGTGACTCTGATAGAAAGAGCCTAGCCTCTTTCTTCCTTCTGCCTGCAGTTTTCTGTTTTGCCCCATAGTCATCAACCTAGACAATACCCAAATCAGCTTACTAGAGTAGTGCCACAAATCTGCTTATTAGAGTAGTGCCACAAATAAAGTAGCAAGAATTGCTACAAATCTGCTTTACAGTTCATACAACTGTCTTGCAGTTGCACTTCTGGAATGTGTGAAAGTCTCCCATGTCCTAACCACAAAACAACCACACACCATTCACAATGTCCTCTTCAAACCTGGGAAATGTTCCATTCTAAATAATCACATCTTCTCACCATCTAGTGCTTTCCTCTCAAATGACAAACTCTTCATTCAAATAACAAAATCTCATAATCTCCATTCCACTTGCTCTGCAACGACTTGGTAACTTCAAATCATTCAAATTACAGCTAAAACAATATTTGTTAGAAACCTGGCTATGCTTCTGACTTACCCCAGGTTATACCCTTTCCCATTCCTCAGCCTTATGCTACATAAGTCATCTCTGGTCACCTTACATCTCTACTTATTCTATGGACAACATTGCACAACTGCCCATGAATTTTTTCTTTACATGTGATATTTCAGCATACTGGCTGTCTATTCATAAAAATATACTATTTTTGTTTGAAATATTCTAATCCATGCTCATTATTGTACTGTTATGATATTGTGTTTTTGTATACATTTATTTGTAATGTTTTCATGTTCTTTATCCTAAATGTTTTACACTGCTGTATTTTTTGGCATATTTCTTCTCAAGCCCTTGCTGAAAAGGAAGACTTCTTCTTTGGACCATCCTGGTCAACAGATGCAAAATGTATAAATATCAGCAAAGTGCCTCATATTGTTAAGTTCCTTAATATCTATAGTGAAAATGCTTGAGTTTTTTTTTCCCCTTCAGTGATGGCAAGACTTAAGGCACTATTCATTAATGCCTACACTAAGTGTACACTGAGTGCATATGATCTGTATTGAAGAGCATCCCTACAACATTTTTTGAACTATCTAGTCACTCAGAAAAATTACATTAAATGTACATGTAGTCTACACTTTGTGGTAACCTTTATGAATCCCCCTTGATACTTAAGGCTGCAAGAAAATCAGTAGGAAAATTAAAATTAGGAAGAAGGTGTGAGTTATGCTTGTGTTGTCTATTCACGCAGAACGGTGTATACTTGGTGTACATTTAGTGTAAGTATTATTGAATTGCAAGGGCAATCTATAATAAATGCAGTGTTTTTTTTCTGCAATTCCTTCCACCAGTCCTTCCTCTTTTTCTTTTTATGTTTTCTGTGAGCCTTCTTATATAAAGATAAGCTTTTGCTCACGTGCATGGCTTAAGTAATACATATGTACACATTTTAGTATGCACATACTGAACCAAACTATTTATTTTTAAATGGGAGTCAGTTAGAGTAACTTGTTGGCTGTAGTAGTGAGAATGCAAACTTTAAAAGGCTTAACTAGTCTATAGGACTAGCCACACCCTAGGAACTTGTTATCATGTTTAGCGTAACATGATAGCCACACAGATAAATGAGCTAAATAAATACTTGAATAGTCATGTAAAGCTGACCAAAATGACACAGAAGGTTTAAGATACCATGATGCCAGCATTTGTCTTTGAATAATGACAGACACTAGTAAGTGGCCATACAGAGAACTTGAATTGTATGTACACAAGAAGTGGCCAGAAGGAACTGATGAAAATATGGGGCTTGCATGCCCAACTGAAAGGAATATGTGGTTTTCTTTTTTACAGCTATATACTGAATGAGAGATATTATTTTTTTCTTTGTAGACATATCAGTACATAAGGATATGAGTGGTAGAAGATATCTGGGGTTATTTTGTATAGCACTAAAGTAAAGTAATGTGCATTTTTCTCAAGGAATCATTTATGTAGCATGAATGAGAGAAGTAATCTCACAAGAGGTGTAGTATTCAGTGGTGATGTTATTATAGATTTATATATATATATATATATATATATATATATATATATATATATATATAAAAGAAAAAAGAAAAAATATATATATAAGGATCTACTGTATTTGGTTGAATTCCATTTGGTTGAAAATAATTTCAGGCAGCCTGCTTCACCGAAAACACATTTGATTGAAAGCTCATTTGGTCGAAAATGGATTATAGCCCCTGCCCCACTGCAGTGCGACCCTGGAGTGAGAATATTAAGTATGGGGGGTGTGTGGGAGACATAGCCCCCCACGTTTTGCAACTACTTTGTACTGAAGATATATGTCTCAATGTATTTTTAATGCATACACCTTTATATTCTCTTAATATTACCACTTAATATTCTCACTCCACAGTCGCACTGCAGTGGGGCAGGGGCTATATTCCATTTTTGACCAAATGAAATTTGGCGAAATGTGTTTTCAGCGAAATGTATTTTCGGTGAAGTGAACTACCTGAAATAATTTTTGACCAAATGGGATTCAATCAAATATAGTAGACGTATATATATATATATATATATATATATATATATATATATATATGTATATAGGTTTACTATCATAAATTCGAAAATCAGAACAAAACGTGTCTGAATTTTCGAATTTATACATCGGAAATGAACATTTCCGTATGTCCCTAATGTCGAAAACAGCTGTGTATTGTCGAAAATGTCGCTTGCGACATTTCTGAAAATTCACAGCACTCCCACCCGTCCCATAACTCCCTACCTAACTAGCCTAAACACACAGTTATGCAAGGGGGGCAAACCCCCCTGCACCCCCCTGTGGGGGGCTGTGCCCCCCAACCCCCCCCAACTTAATATTCCAACTCCGAGATCGCACTACAGTGAGGAAAGGGATGCATTTTCCTAACCGCACTGTACCATGATCCCCTCACATGAGCGAACGTTATAATTGCGAATGCACAGTCCATTCGCAGTGGTAATGTTCACTCACATCACTTGCCGAACTATGAAGTATTCGAACATCTGTTGTTCGAATACTTCATAGCCGTACAATTGCAAGTCGGCATTGTGATAGTAAACCATATATATATATATACACACACACACACACACACACACACACACACACACACACACACACACACACACGTGTGTGTGTGTCTGTGTTATGGTAAGTCTATTACCATATACCAACATTTCTTAAACCAGCATTAAATTTAATGTTTTAGGGGGACTACTGTCTTCACCATTTCCTTTAAGTTTTTAATACTAGGCACAATATTGGATGACTCTTCTAAGTAAGAAATACTCTTTCCCTAATGTACAAAACTGTGACATAAAGTGGTGTCACTTCAAAACTGAGCTTTTTCTCTATGGCAATGTTAAGGGCCAATGCTTTAAAGATTTTTTTCTAATTGTGTATCTGATCATGGAATACCATCTAAATATTTGTCTTCAAATGGACTTTAAACTGTATTGCAAATACTACATTGTAGCTTCATAGGTAATTACTAGGCTGGCTGCCCTTGCAGGCCATGTAAAGACTAGCCAGTTTCCCTTTTTTTGCTTAAAATAACCTATTCCATTTGATTATAGGTTGGCTTTATCCATCCAATGGTCAATAAATATATTATTACCCCTAATAAGAATAACTAGGATAATACCATGGATAATTTGAGGGGACCTATGCATGGGATCAAGCGTTCAGAAGCTGTATCCATCCACTAGTAGCACAGGGGGAAGTCATGGAATAAATCATCTTTTCCCATCCATAGATCTAAGTTGCAGCTGAATATGGGCAGGGATGAGCTTTGTTATATAGATTGGGTGTCTGTTCCATAGCAGCAGTATCTACCTACTTACTGCAATACATTTCTACATTTTTCGAGTTGCCATCCTATGTATGAAAAGAAAGGTATTGTGAAGAGCCAGTTGATTCGTGCTTCTAGGCTCACATCTGAGAATTTGAAATGTTTAAGGGAATTCTCAGTTTTAAGAGAAATGTTGAAAGAAAGAGGATACCCAAGTGACTTGTTGGATAAAATCACTACTGAAGTTTGGGTAGGCAGGCAGAATAAATTTGCACCCATTGTTAAGTTTGGTTTTAATTGTCAGGCAAATTCTGTGACTAGGATTAGTAGTTCAGTTTCCAGTTGGGTAATAATATGGTAATGCACTACACTACTGACTCTAAGGAAATTGAAAAAAATAATAATTTGTAAAAATTGGACATTATTACAAGCGGGTAGTGATATTTGTCGGTTATTTAACACTAGACCGACCTTTACATATAGAAACATGACAAATTTCAAAGGACTATTGGAAAGTACAGGAAATAAGGGTGGTATTCCTTTAACTATAAGATGTGAACACTGTTCTTATTGTAAGTTTATTGACATGGAAAAAAAATGAAGTGCTGAGGAAGACAAAAGCATGGAATCGACAAATAGTGTTGAATTGCAACGAACAAAGGATTATTTATTTAGCTACCTGTTGTACATGCGATGCCTTTTATATCAGGAAAACTATTAATTCATTGAAGCAAAGAATTTATCAGCATGTGTACAGTATAAAGACAAAGGACAGTAAAAGTGCATTAGTTAGACACTCTGTATATTGTACTAGGTTTAAAAATATATATTTTTTTGATTTTGGAGCAACTCTCAATGGAAGATGTTACTGGGGATTGGGAAAATAGATTGCTGCATAAAGAAATGAAATGGCAGCTTAAATTTGCTGCTACCTATCCGCAAGGATTAAATGAAAGTATTTCAATTGTTAGTGAGTTAAAAAGAAGGGCACAACAGGTTTAATGTTTTGTTTTTAGTAACATATGGTTTCATGTGTTTTAGGAATATTTTAAATACATTTTAAATGTGTTGAAAATGTGCTTTAAGACCAGCATGTTAAAAGCAAATGTACTGGCTTACAGGAAGGGCATGTAAGCAATGGCTTTGCTATTTAATTGTTAACTTGATTGAGTAACTTGGTTCTGAAAATGTCTGTTATGTCAGATGAAAGCGCTTAACTGTTTCTTTTGGATTTTATCTTTGTGGATTAAAAGGTTTTTGCTGTGCTTCTAACTGACTAACTTGGTTTCTTCTGTTATTAAGTGTATGTTTAGTGATATGCAATAGAAACTATAAATTAGCTGTTTATTCCTTATATTTTGATGTGCTTTGTTGCATTTGTTTTTATTAATGTATTTTTTTTCATGTTACTGTGTGTGTGGTGTCCTACTCCCTGTATCATAATCGCATATGATTTTTGATTGATGAGGTTCTTATCAGTAAACAGTACACAAGTGGTTTGTAAAAAGTATTAGTACAATATGTAATTTAGCAAATTATACAAGTTTCAGATATTATATAATGGATATGCAAGGCATAAACGCCACTGTTTGCAGTATCACCATCTGTTTCACTCACAAATACATTAAGAAATGTGACTGATGAGATCAAAAGTGAAGTGAATAATGAAAACCAGTAACGGTCATGTGCTTCAATTGCAGAGCTGCTCAATGCTGAAATCAGTACCAGTGATGCTGCAAATGAACGTGAGTAAGCATTTTCTATAATGTCTGTTAGTCATTGTCAAATTAAAACATTTTAAAAATAATGCTCAAAATTGTGCATGACTCATGGACAGACAAATCTCTTGAGATAGTACATAAAATATCTGATACAGCAAGCATGCAAAAGACGGATCGAACACGACAGAAATATTTAACTTAAAAGGATGCCTTTGAAAACTTACGGATTTAAAAAAACTTTCTAGATCACAAGTCCAAAACGGCAACAATTCTGAAGTGACAAAAGCCATCCTTTTTTTTTTAAAGACAACTTTATTTTCATCACCAGATAGCTTGTCAAAAACTTTAAAAATGCATCTAGTGCAAAATAAATGTATAGGTCACAGCAAAGCATCATCAAATAAAAGCTACATAGTGTAAACATATAGATAAAAATTACTTTCACAATAAACACATTAATTATGATGATTGCACAGTAAATGGTCAGAGTAGTAGTTGCCATTTAGTTTCACTTTTACTAGTAGATTTTTTTTTTGGGGGGGGGTCTGTCTCATCCCCTAATTATGTATAGTACATACCTTTTCCATATCCACTAGCTCTTTAATTAGGCTTACTACATCTTCTACCTTTGGAGGTGTTCTTTGTTATATTTCTTTGTTATAAACACAAATAAGTGTATTACAGAAACCCAAAATGTCAGTGACACAAAGCCCCTGGTTAATCTTAGCAGAAAAAGGTTAAGGTTCAGCATTCCCAGTACATGGAATTTAAACAGAGTAAATTGTGCAAACCCAAATAATTTCAAATGCTTGTACTATAAGTGGACAGAGATACTCTCCTTAAAACGTTAAAAATAAAATGAACTAGATAAGCACTTTCATCTCATCTAAAAGTCACACCAGACAGGTGACTTCATCAGATAAAATCAGTCCCACAAAAGTACTTCAGAAACTTTACTTTGTCTCACAGTTTTCATCATTTATGAGGTACAACTGCTCTGGTTTAATTTGCTCAGGTTATATCACCTTACAATTCACTTCACTTTTTCAACAGTTGCAAACAGTCCACTGCATTTTGGAAGAAACTTGTTTCAATGGTGAACACTAATTCAAGTACTTTATCCCCAGTTTGAACTCTCAGATATTATTATTTTATTACATGCTTTCTGCTGAGTTTCCTGTGCTTTATTAACATGTCCTCTTATTACAAGCTTATAAAGAAACGTAATGAATTTATGTATTACTTTTAATAAAACTGGATTTTTGCTTTATTTCAAGTCTTCCATATCCTGTTTTGTCCTATATCCAGTGTTCCTTTTTGGGTTATTGCCTGTTATTTTATTTACAAACATCATAATTCTTTTAACTTGGCCTGCATTTCTGTAAAATGCTGTGTTACACATTTGAAGGAGAAATTTTCTTCCTCACATTTTCTCATAAAATAATTTGCAAATCAGGAGGGTGTCTGCCATAAAACTATTCTAATGTTGTGAGTCCATTTGAGGCCTGGGTACGACTTTTACAGGAGAGAGAAGTTATCTCAGCAGTAGATCCTAGTTTAGCCTATATATTTTTATAGCCATTCACAACACGGACTTTAAAGTTTTGTGAAATCAACTAGCTCACCTACTTGAGTGCAGTATACAGATGTCCTTAGTTGTTTCATTTTAGAAAAGCTTACAAAGTGTATCCATCTAGACATGAATTATGTATTTTGGTAAGTAAGAATTTATCAGTTAATTACTACCCAGAAAAGAACAGTACTAGTGCTTTAGTTTTGTACTTTGCATCAACTCTTTGCAGGCGTACTGCCTCTGGAAACTTTATTTCATAATCAGTAATTACAAAATGCATAAATAGCTCTCACTCTGCTTTGCACGTGAACCTACAATGTGCATTGCTTTGTATTCAGAGGGAACCTGCAAAGGGTTAGGGTGTTAAAGTGTTCTTAAATCCTGTGTTGAATGTTGTCCTTTGGCACTCTGGGTAGTCTGAATAGAAGTTCTCTGCATCATTCATAATAATGGGCCAGTAACATCTAGCAGAAATTCTAGCTTTTGTCTTATCCATTTCTCAGTAACCACCTAAAATACATGTGTCCTAAAAGGTTTTGAAATTAATAACAGACTCCATATCTATTCTCAGTCTCTCTCTGTCTCTCTCATTCTGTCTGGTAACCCTGTACAGCAGTATTTTTAGTTCAAAGTAGTCTTATGTAGTGGGCGCTTCTGTTCTTTTAGTTCCCAGTTTGTTTTTGTGTTCTCTCTAGCTGTATTGTATTCCCACCGAGCTTTCTGTAAACTAACGTATTATCTATAGGTCAACAAAATCAATATTTTTATCAGTATTCTAATGTTAAGTGGAGGCAGTTGCCCATCTCCTAGAAATACTGCTACAGGTTTTTCCCTTCATCTACTCAATCCCTTATAAAATGCACTAAAAGAAAATCATTATCTTACACCATTTATCTTACTCACTAGTTCATAGGTGTGTACTAGCCCGGGAGCCTTTACAAGCCTAGCCCATAGAAGTGCCCTGGCATTATGCCACGAGACGTCAGTTCCCAGTGCCTCTATCAAGTAGAGCCACCGGAGTGATCCCCGAGGTGAACTTTCTATTACCCATTCACTCATCAAGATTTCTCTTGAAGAGGGCCAATGAGGTGCTCTGCTTGACATGTATGGGAAGTCTATTCCAGAGCACGGGCAGTCTCTGGGTTATGAACCAGTCCCTCCAGCATGTTCTGTTGACTGTGGTAATGAGGTTGAGGTCTCTGGAGTGTGTGGTGTGGAGGGATTGGGATTTCTTTAGATGTAGCATTTCTAACAGGGCTGGGTCAGACATGGCTTTGTAAGTCAAGCAGAGATTGCCTTTTAGTAGATGATATGAGACGGAGAATAGCTGGAGTTTTTTGAGTCTATCCATGTAGGACATGTGTTTAAGGCCTAGGATCCTCTTTGTGAGGTACTTTTGTGGCCTCTCCAGCTGTTGCAGGTGTCTAGTGAGGTAATTGCCAAATGGGGCATTATACTCTTTGATTGCTCTAATGAGGGAAGAGTGGAGAGAAATGATTACCTTTTCTTCCTGGATGCAAAACCCTTGGTAATGAGATGTGCCACATAGAAGGACTTTCTGACCACAGTGGCAATGTGGTGGTTGAAGGTGAGGTTGCTGTCAATCTGTGTCCTCAGATCTCTTATAACGCCTTCAGTGTTCAGTGGGCTTCCATCGATGTGGTAATTAGTGGGAACTGAGTTTTTCCCAGAGGGGATGACGATGCATTTTTAGCATTAAGCTTAAGGCCATGGTTTTGACACCAGTCATTGGTCTCATTGAGGCCTTTCTGTAGAATATCTGCATCACTTGGGGAGTTTATAATGGCTCCCAGCTTGCAGTCATCTGTGAACTTGTTAAGCCAGATTCCCTCCGTGTTGGCTTGGACATCTGAAAAGTAGATGCCAAACAAGAGAGGACCCAGGACCAATCCCTGTGGGATTCCACTCATGACTGGTCAGCAGTCTGACTTGGAGTCTGCTACTTTCACACTGTGGGTTCTGTCTGTGAGGCAATTTGTAACCCACCTAATGGTATAGGAGTCAATGCCTAATTGTATTGTTTGCTTTCCCCTGAAAGTCCTATTTCTGTTTCTGGCTGGCTGCCTGTTCTGATATAGAAGGGAGAAGCTTAAGAATCTACGCCCATTTCAATTACAGTACTCTTAGCTATAGGCCCTTCTCTGCCACTTTCTACTTTAGCATCTTGCATCAATTTAACTCACATTCACTGTCAGTTTCTACACTGACTTCCTTCATTATTTTAACAACATGAGCCTTTTGACAAGCCTCAGTATTAAATGTATCCTGCCGTTCCTCCCAGAGCCAAACTGTAGTTCCATTTGTGTGTTTTAAATCTACAACCTTTCTTTACTGGGGATGTGAATTTCTGGCTGTATGTCTGGATAAAACTGCCCCTCCCCCTATCAGTTCCGCACTGCATGACAAAGTCTTGGCCAGCTATTACACTGTGCAAGTCAGGAGAGCTACATAATATAGCACTTTACCTATAAAAGTCTGTAGTTCTTCTTGTGTTATATAGTATTCCATTGTATCTCTGTGTACAAAGATCATGTGAAATTTCTGTTCACTAGTTGTTGTATGTTTGGATATATATAAATAATGTATTCCAGCTTCCTGAAATATAAAATCTATGCATCTCTCTTCCCAGAGCGACAATACAGTATTAAGCAAATTTAGCCGTACCATAATGTTAGAAAGCAGATTCTACACTTTATTTAAGTTGTGCACTATCCAATTCCATAGGCATGATTTCAGGTATAGATTGTTGGTTTATATTAACTATTTTACTGGTACAATATTGATGTCATTATCTCTAGAGTACTTTTCTGTGTCATTTTGTTGAACATTTAATCAAAACCTATTCGGACTGTGACAATCTTTTTGTGTTTTGAATAAAGAAGCATACATAGAGAAGAACTTATTAACCTTTATGCATGCAAGTCTGACTTAGAATTTGCAATTACAGTTGGTAACAACAGTTCTACTGAAATGACTAGCTGATCAAAAGACTTATTCACTTCAGAATGACAACTTTCATACGTTACTAGGGAGTGCCCTGTTTAATTTACAGCAAAATGTCTAGAATTTTAATTACACTATTCACATGAAGTTCTAGCCACAGTTTAACAATATGCATTATATTAACCTCACATTGTTACCGAACAAGCTTGTTCATACTGAATATCACATTATCGAACTCAAGGGAGTGAGCTTCAGATGAAGCTGCAGTATTTGCCACCATTTCTTGTTTCAGTTTCTGGTAGACATATGCCTCAGCACCTTCAAGGTCTAAATAAACGTTCAGTGAATCACTGGTTAGAAGAGGTGATTGAATTCTGGTCTGCTCATTCTGGGGGCTGTTCTTTCTTTTTCATAGGTTCATAGGTTGAAAAGCACACAAAAAAGAGTGCTAACGAATCCACCAAGCCACACAGACCTTAACGCAAGTTTATTGAAAACAATAAAAGAAGCGTTTTCGCCACTACAATTGAGTAGCTTCTTCAGAGGTACAGGAACCAAAAAGCCACAAGCCTTTTGGTCCTTACTTAAGTACTTACAATCAAATGAATATCAATTAAAAAACAATTAAATACATCACTTCCTGTTCGTTAAACATCTTTTAAAAAAGAAATGTCTATTAAAATAACACAATCCCCTTCAAGGATCAAACAAGAATAAAAAGATAAAATACACTAACAGGTAGTGTAACTATTACTGCCATAAAATAAAAGAATGTACCTAAGAAAATACATTAAATACCTAAGGGTTTTTTTGTTACCACAAATTTGCTAAATTAGGAAACATTCTTCTTAAATTACTAAAAGTACACTACCATATGATTTAAACACTCACACTGTTATAACATAAGTAAAGCATAAACTATGTATGTGCTTACATATTTTTTAAAATGTATACCCAAAGTTTAAAGCCATTAAGCGGGCTTGAGCAACGAAATTATCTTAAATAGGCTCTATACTTTAGAACAGGGGCAATATTACAACTCTCATTCAATCCTGGAAAGTTAAAGGCATCCACCTTTAATTGCCATTCCAGCTCACGTATCTCTAATAATAGAGAAGTTGGCCCACCTCTAATTGAGTTTGGAATACAATCAATTCCCATAAAAACAAAATTGTGACCTGGGTAGTTTTCTACATGTTTCGCTAATGCATTTTCAGTTTTCCCATTTTTTATTGCATAACAGTGTTGGTATACTCTTTCCCTAAACTTTCTGTTGGTTTTCCCAACGTAGAAAGCTGGGCAGCAAACACAAAAAGCCACATAAATAATAGATTTTGTTTCACAATTGATCTTACTGGTGATTTCATATTTTTTGTGGCTAAAAGTTACTGAATTGCCTGTGCGTATAACATTACACCAGTTACATCCTCCACACCTAAAGCAGCCCTTAGTTCTATTAAAAGAGTCGCTACCTTGGTTTCTTTGTAATAGCTCTTTAAGGTTCCTACCCCTTCTATATACTATTTTTGGTTTTACCCCTAGTTTCTCAACTAACATAGAGTTAGTAGTAATAAAATACCAGTTCTTTCTAATTATCTCTGAAATTTGTCTTGAATCCAGACTAAAGGTAGTTATGAAACTTAGGGGGTAACTCTTAGAAACCTCTTCTGTGCTGGAATCCCTGTAACAGTCTACAATGGTTTTCTCTGATTCAATTTCAATATTTTCAAGTGACTTCGACCAGTTATTATGTATTAATGGTATGTAAAAGCCACTTGACCTCTTAGTAGAAACCTCTCTTACTAGTTCATCTATGATGTTACGGGGGTACCCCCGTTCAATGAAAAATTCAGTGAGCAAGGCACATTCATCCTCGAAGTCTCTAATTTCACTACACATTCTCACAGCCCTAACTAGCTGACCTTTAATAATTGCTCTCTTCAATTTAAAAGGATGAGAGCTGGAGAAGTGTAGGAAAGAATTGACATAGGAATTTTTTCGAAAAATAGTAGAAACAAATTTTTGATTACAAAGGTCCTTTTTCAATTTTACATCAAGGTAATTTATTTCAGCACTAGAAAACTTATATGTAAATTTCAGGAAGGCCGTAGTTTGATTAAGGTAGTCAACAAATTCTTGTGCCAGGTAGGCATCCCCTTTAAAAAGGATAAAAATATCATCCAAAAACCGGGTATAGTAGCCAACTCTTTCGTTCCACACTGGGTGATTAACAACATATTGTTTCTCCCAGAACGCCATGAACAAGTTGGCCACTATAGCACATAAGGAGAACCCATTGCTACCCCATGTTTTTGGATGAAGAACTCCTTCTCAAATGTAAAAAAGTTGGAAGATAAGACAATGTCAAGTAACTCCGTGACATTGTCAATTTCATTCCTGGGAGCATTTAACTCAATTAATAAAAGTTCCAACCACTCGGTAGCCTCAAGATGGGGTATAGAGGTGTACAAGTCAACTACATCGATCGTGATGAAATTGAAACTTTCATCAAAACCAATTTGATTAATATTTGACAAAAAATGCCATGAATCCCTACAAATACTTGGAATTAACTTTAAGTATTTGGAAAGTAAGAAATCAATGTATTGAGCACATGGATTAGAAATAGACGACCTTCCGTCCACTAAAGCCCTCATAGGAGGGTCCTCAAGGCTTTTATGGACCTTGGGGATACCAAACATTACTGGTACTTTAGGTTGTGAAATAGCTATGTATTCATAGGTATCCAAATCAATCCTGCCTTCTATGAATAAGTCCCTATAGTATCCCCTAACCCTTTTAATATTTGTATTCATTTCATTAAGAGATGAATTTTCATAGGCAGGGGTATCTAAGACTCGTAACATTTTTTCTGAGTATTGGCTGTTTTCCAAAATAACAAGCCCCCCACCTTTATCAGGTTTCATAACCCTGACAGAAAGGTCACATAAACGGTTAAGGTAACACCTTTGTTCCCTCTAGACGGCTCGATGTAGCTAAGGTTTTAATAGATCTGAAATGTTATGTTCGGAAGTTAAATTTAAAATTGCTTTTCAATAGTTCTGATGATAGAGCTTGTACTGTTTTAAAAATGCCTAGTTCTTTTAATCCACCTCTACATGTAGTCTTACGCATGTTTGAAAACACATGCGAATTAGACATTAGACATTTGGATAAATCCCATTTTGGTAAAAAGAATACCTTCAACATTTCCAAGGAACAGCTATTAGCCCTTAACCGTTTATGTGACCTTAGTTAGTTGAGAAACTAGGGGTAAAACCAAAAATAGTATATAGAAGGGGTAGGAACCTTAAAGAGCTATTACAAAGAAACCAAGGTAACGACTCTTTTAATAGAACTAAGGGCTGCTTTAGGTGTGGAGGATGTAACTGGTGTAATGTTATACGCACAGGCAATTCAGTAACTTTTAGCCACAAAAAATATGAAATCACCAGTAAGATCAATTGTGAAACAAAATCTATTATTTATGTGGCTTTTTGTGTTTGCTGCCCAGCTTTCTACGTTGGGAAAACCGACAGAAAGTTTAGGGAAAGAGTATACCAACACTGTTATGCAATAAAAAATGGGAAAACTGAAAATGCATTAGCGAAACATGTAGAAAACTACCCAGGTCACAATTTTGTTTTTATGGGAATTGATTGTATTCCAAACTCAATTAGAGGTGGGCCAACTTCTCTATTATTAGAGATACGTGAGCTGGAATGGCAATTAAAGGTGGATGCCTTTAACTTTCCAGGATTGAATGAGAGTTGTAATATTGCCCCTGTTCTAAAGTATAGAGCCTATTTAAGATAATTTCGTTGCTTAAGCCCGCTTAATGGCTTTAAACTTTGGGTATACATTTTAAAAAATATGTAAGCACATACATAGTTTATGCTTTACTTATGTTATAACAGTGTGAGTGTTTAAATCATATGGTAGTGTACTTTTAGTAATTTAAGAAGAATGTTTCCTAATTTAGCAAATTTGTGGTAACAAAAAAACCCTTAGGTATTTAATGTATTTTCTTAGGTACATTCTTTTATTTTATGGCAGTAATAGTTACAGTACCTGTTAGTGTATTTTATCTTTTAATTCTTGTTTGATCCTTGAAGGGGATTGTGTTATTTTAATAGACATTTCTTTTTTAAAAGATGTTTAACGAACAGGAAGTGATGTATTTAATTGTTTTTTAATTGATATTCATTTGATTGTAAGTACTTAAGTAAGGACCAAAAGGCTTGTGGCTTTTTGGTTCCTGTACCTCTGAAGAAGCTACTCAATTGTAGTGGCGAAAACGCTTCTTTTATTGTTTTCAATAAACTTGCGTTAAGGTCTGTGTGGCTTGGTGGATTCGTTAGCACTCTTTTTTGTGTGCTTCTCAAGTTTGTTGTTGCTGTTCCTGTTTATTCGTTTGCCATGACCTCGGAGCGCTTATTGAGTCCATCTAGCCCGAACATCTTTGGGTCTGACAGCCCTGCCAACGCTGACATCACTTCCTTGCTACTTGTTGTTTCACAGAGACTAGACGCGCTTAATTCACGTCTAGATGTAATCGAAAAGAGTGGTGCTAATGTTCCCCATCTGGTTTTGGCTCGCGGAGAATCTAACACCGTGAAAGACAGTTTTTCAGGCTCTTTGCCGAGTTTACCAGCAGGTCAACCTGTCCGGACGGAGGGTGGCTTTACCTGTATATCAGACCATCAAGATACATTGCGAAATAGCTCCAATAGCTATCCAAACCAGGGGAATGCGCTTATTGGCGTGACTTCTGCGGCTGAATGGATTTCTAACTCAGGTGATTTTTTTGCCTTCTTCAAACCGCTTAGGAATGATCCGCCGGTGCAAGCACCAGATTCCATTACTGAACAAGGTGATAATATTTCGGACAAACTCAAAGTTTTGGATTCTTTGACCTTAAAAATTAGAAAGCTGCAGCTTGAAGTTGCTTACTTCAAGCAATGCATTACAGAAGGCTTAGTCCCAAAGGGGTTAAGAAATAACTTTTCCCCTTCTAACCTTATTATGGATAAAGCCTTTCATGATGATTTAAGGGACTTATTTCAAAAGCAAGGTATGGACTTACTTGAACTGATTGTAAGGCATTATACGGCCAACATTGATAAACTTACTGTTGATATTAATCATTTGGATCAAGAAATTAAAATGAATATCAACTTTGCTAAGTTTAAGTTTGACCATGCACGCATCTTTTCTAGTATAGATGCATACATGGTGAAGGTAAAATCCCAAAAGTCTAAAAAATTATTTAGGGACAGGCAAGCTTATGAACATAATAAAGCCTACCCAAAATTGAATGGTTTTAGAGGGGACAATGAGGGTAGTGCTTTGTGTGATAACATTGCTAGTGGAACGATACCTTCCCAAAATAGTGAAAATGAGGACCTTCTAGTAACAGAGAATGAGAATGGACCGAGGAGAAGTAATAGAAATAGAAATAAGGCGGGTAATAGTCTGACCCGGCCTGAGAATTTTGCCAATAGTAGTCAAGAGAATAATATTAACAACACTAACCAAGTTTTTTTAGGGAACCAGAGCAACCAGGGATTCAAGAAAAAGAACAGGAATTGGAAGCATTAGATATTAATGCTAGACCAGTCTCTGAACCTGGGGGTCCCTCCATTTTACGTAACTTAAAAGGTGACTTTACTATATATAATTACTCAACGTTATCTTTTGAACCTGAACTAATTCAGCTTCTTGCTTTAGGTAACACCTTTGTTCCCTCTAGACGGCTCGATGTAGCTAAGGTTTTAATAGATCTGAAATGTTATGTTCGGAAGTTAAATTTAAAATTGCTTTTCAATAGTTCTGATGATAGAGCTTGTACTGTTTTAAAAATGCCTAGTTCTTTTAATCCACCTCTACATGTAGTCTTACGCATGTTTGAAAATGCATGCGAATTAGACATTAGACATTTGGATAAATCCCATTTTGGTAAAAAGAATACCTTCAACATTTCCAAGGAACAGCTATTAGCCCTTAACCGTTTATGTGACCTTTCTGTCAGGGTTATGAAACCTGATAAAGGTGGGGGGCTTGTTATTTTGGAAAACAGCCAATACTCAGAAAAAATGTTACGAGTCTTAGATACCCCTGCCTATGAAAATTCATCTCTTAATGAAATGAATACAAATATTAAAAGGGTTAGGGGATACTATAGGGACTTATTCATAGAAGGCAGGATTGATTTGGATACCTATGAATACATAGCTATTTCACAACCTAAAGTACCAGTAATGTTTGGTATCCCCAAGGTCCAAAAAAACCTTGAGGACCCTCCTATGAGGGCTTTAGTGGACGGAAGGTCGTCTATTTCTAATCCATGTGCTCAATACATTGATTTCTTACTTTCCAAATACTTAAAGTTAATTCCAAGTATTTGTAGGGATTCATGGCATTTTTTGTCAAATATTAATCAAATTGGTTTTGATGAAGGTTTCAATTTCATCACGATCGATGTAGTTGACTTGTACACCTCTATACCCCATCTTGAGGCTACCGAGTGGTTGGAACTTTTATTAATTGAGTTAAATGCTCCCAGGAATGAAATTGACAATGTCACAGAGTTACTTGACATTGTCTTATCTTCCAACTTTTTTACATTTGAGAAGGAGTTCTTCATCCAAAAACATGGGGTAGCAATGGGTTCTCCTTGCGGTGCTATAGTGGCCAACTTGTTCATGGCGTTCTGGGAGAAACAATATGTTGTTAATCACCCAGTGTGGAACGAAAGAGTTGGCTACTATACCCGGTTTTTGGATGATATTTTTATCCTTTTTAAAGGGGATGCCTACCTGGCACAAGAATTTGTTGACTACCTTAATCAAACTACGGCCTTCCTGAAATTTACATATAAGTTTTCTAGTGCTGAAATAAATTACCTTGATGTAAAATTGAAAAAGGACCTTTGTAATCAAAAATTTGTTTCTACTATTTTTCGAAAAAATTCCTATGTCAATTCTTTCCTACACTTCTCCAGCTCTCATCCTTTTAAATTGAAGAGAGCAATTATTAAAGGTCAGCTAGTTAGGGCTGTGAGAATGTGTAGTGAAATTAGAGACTTCGAGGATGAATGTGCCTTGCTCACTGAATTTTTCATTGAATGGGGGTACCCCCGTAACATCATAGATGAACTAGTAAGAGAGGTTTCTACTAAGAGGTCAAGTGGCTTTTACATACCATTAATACATAATAACTGGTCGAAGTCACTTGAAAATATTGAAATTGAATCAGAGAAAACCATTGTAGACTGTTACAGGGATTCCAGCACAGAAGAGGTTTCTAAGAGTTACCCCCTAAGTTTCATAACTACCTTTAGTCTGGATTCAAGACAAATTTCAGAGATAATTAGAAAGAACTGGTATTTTATTACTACTAACTTTATGTTAGTTGAGAAACTAGGGGTAAAACCAAAAATAGTATATAGAAGGGGTAGGAACCTTAAAGAGCTATTACAAAGAAACCAAGGTAGCGACTCTTTTAATAGAACTAAGGGCTGCTTTAGGTGTGGAGGATGTAACTGGTGTAATGTTATACGCACAGGCAATTCAGTAACTTTTACCCACAAAAAATATGAAATCACCAGTAAGATCAATTGTGAAACAAAATCTATTATTTATGTGGCTTTTTGTGTTTGCTGCCCAGCTTTCTACGTTGGGAAAACCGACAGAAAGTTTAGGGAAAGAGTATACCAACACTGTTATGCAATAAAACATGGGAAAACTGAAAATGCATTAGCGAAACATGTAGAAAACTACCCAGGTCACAATTTTGTTTTTATGGGAATTGATTGTATTCCAAACTCAATTAGAGGTGGGCCAACTTCTCTATTATTAGAGATACGTGAGCTGGAATGGCAATTAAAGGTGGATGCCTTTAACTTTCTAGGATTGAATGAGAGTTGTAATATTGCCCCTGTTCTAAAGTATAGAGCCTATTTAACATAATTTCGTTGTTTAAGCCCGCTTAATGGCTTTAAACTTTGGGTATACATTTTAAAAAATATGTAAGCACATACATAGTTTATGCTTTACTTATGTTATAACAGTGTGAGTGTTTAAATCATATGGTAGTGTACTTTTAGTAATTTAAGAAGAATGTTTCCTAATTTAGCAAATTTGTGGTAACAAAAAAACCCTTAGGTATTTAATGTATTTTCTTAGGTACATTCTTTTATTTTATGGCAGTAATAGTTACACTACCTGTTAGTGTATTTTATCTTTTTATTCTTGTTTGATCCTTGAAGGGGATTGTGTTATTTTAATAGACATTTCTTTTTTAAAAGATGTTTAACGAACAGGAAGTGATGTATTTAATTGTTTTTTAATTGATATTCATTTGATTGTAAGTACTTAAGTAAGGACCAAAAGGCTTGTGGCTTTTTGGTTCCTGTACCTCTGAAGAAGCTACTCAATTGTAGTGGCGAAAACGCTTCTTTTATTGTTTTCAATAAACTTGCGTTAAGGTCTGTGTGGCTTGGTGGATTCGTTAGCACTCTTTTTTGTGTGCTTCTCAAGTTTGTTGTTGCTGTTCCTGTTTATAGGATCATAGGTTGGTACTAGGCTATCGGCCCTAGGGCCTATACAAGCCTAGCCATAACAATTCCCTGGCTATTTCTTCCCAGAATATTTACTTCCCTGGTCCCCTGTCTATCAGGGTGACTGACGTGATCCCCGGGGTGAATTTCCTATCTCCCATCCAGTCGTCAATGTTCCTTGTGAAGAGGGCCAAAGAGACTCTCAGCTTGCCATGTACGGGCAGTCTATTCCAGAGTATGGGGAGTCTCTGGGTCAGGAACCTATCCCTCCAGCATGTTTTGTTTATTGCGATGACCAGGTTTAGATCCCTGGAGCGTGTGGCTCTGAGGGATTGAGATTTCTTTAAGTGTAGCATGTCCAACAGCTCAGGGTTTGACATGGCCTTGTATGTTAAGTAGAGATTGCCTCTGAGTAGGCAATATGTGACATAGTATAGCTGGAGATTTTTTAGATGGTCAGCATAGGGCATCTGCTTTAGGCCTGTGATTCTTTTAGTGAGGTATTTCTAGTTGTTGCAAATGTCTTGTGAGGTACATACCAAACGGGGCATTGTACTTTATAATGGGTCTAGTGAGGGATGAGTATAGTGGGGCAATGACCTCCTTTTTTCTGGATGAAAAGCCCTTAGTGATGATGTGTGCCACATAGAAGGATTTCCTGACTGTTGTGGTTATGTGGTTATCGAAGGTGAGACCCCTGTCCACCTGTGTCCCTAAGTCCCTTATCACACTATCAGTGTTTTGTGTACTGACACTTATGTGGCAATTCATGGGTACATGTTTTTTTCTAAAGGGGATAACTATACATTTCTTGGCATTGAGCTTGAGTCCATGGCTCTGGCACCAAGCATCTGTTTCTGTAAGGCCCTTTTGTAGAATATCCACATCATTTGGGGATTCAACAATGACTTCTGGTTGGCAGTCATCTGTAAACTTTGTTAGCCAGAGTCTGTTAGTGCTGGCCTGTACTTCAGAGAATTAGATGCCAAACAAGAGTGGTCCCAGGATGGAATCCTGAGGTACTCTGCTTGTCACTTGTCTGGAGTTGGATTTTGAGTCCGGTACTTTTACAGTGTGGGTTCTGTCAGTAAGCCAGTTTGCAACCCATCGAGTGACGTAGAAATTAATGCCCAGCTTAGTACGTTTATCTATGAGTGGGGGATGGTGTTGAAGGCCTTGGCAAGGTACAGATAGGCTGTGTGGACTGCCTTACCCTCGTCCTAGGCTCTGGAGACTATTTCAGATAAGTCAATCAGGTTGAGGAGACAAGATCGGCCCTTTACGAAACCAAACTGGGTGTGGTCCAGTGTAGATTGCCAATGTACGTCAGCCTCTGATTCAGGATTCCTCGATATTGCTCTAGACTTAGAAGTTTCTAGTGAGATGAATGGCTGGTTAATCAATGAGGAAATCTGTTCCTGGAGACTGAGTAAAAGTTTATTAGTATTTACACTTCTTTCCTGGATACTGATGAAGTGCTGGTCAGTAGCTATAGGACTTCACCAAAGCACTGTAGTACAGTCTTGAAAAGTGATTTTTTTATTGGAGATAAACAATGCCTCGATCAGTTTACTCAGAGCTCAGTAGTTACAGTTCAGTATACACCATTCTTGATTTCACAAGAAAAAAGCTATACTTCATTCATCAAACAAGTTGTTGATTTTACAGAAGTTCATCCATTAGCCCTCTTCTGCCATAAATATGCTTTTTTCCAGGATGATTCTCAGGATCTTTCTGTTTAGTCATCAGTCAGTAATTTGATGTTCAAGCAGGGTTTCCATTTTTATTCTGGTTGGTGGACACAAACTCAGGCAGAGCATGCTGCTTATAAAGACAGTTCATAGAAAAAAATCTTGTTCTACTAGCATTGTGGTACCCAGCAGTCCAAAAGAAAACAACTTTTGCAGTTAGTCAGGTTTAAAGATTTACTCATAAGGAAAATTAAAAATAGCCTTTTGTCAAAATGTGTGGAATTAACAAAAAAAGAAATTCTGCATTTCATTTCAGTATTTTCACATTTATATTGTACTGGTGCTGCAGTAGCGTTGTTGCCTCACAGTAAGACGCTGCCCGGTTCGATTCTCAACTAAAGCGTCTTCTGCATGGAGACGTAAATGAATGGGCGTACCTTCATTGAAGGTTGTGCATCAGGGCTGCTAACTCGGCATGTAAAAATCAACTACCAATCATTAGCGGACCGGAGTTCCGCTGTGGAGACCCCTAACCGGGAAAAGCCGAAAGAAACAACAACATTGTACTTGTATAACTTCAGTCTCTTTATCCAAACAAGTAGAAGTTTCAGGTAAATTGACAAGACTGTCTTCAAAATATAGAATAATAGACATTCCGCTTTCCTGGCTTCAGGTATATCCTCCAAACCTCTCTTTTCAGAGATACTTTTAGACTACAGTGTCACTCCCTGAGACTCCTCTTGTCTTCCTGTTTCATCCCAGGAAAACAGGAATCTAGCTCCTAGCAGGGTAAATGACCTGAAATGACTCTGCCTGTAGCTGATTCACAGCAGACTGCTGTCTGCAGACACTTCTTGTATATTCAACACAAAAAAATGTTTAAATGTTAGTCCCCCCAAAAAAGTCACAGTATTCCTCTTCCCCTTCTTCATGACTCAAGTTTTCAGACTGATTCGGTACTTCAGCATTAATAAGATTATCTTTACTATCCGTTTTACCCTTGACTAGACTTCCATTTGATCATTAATCTGCCTCTCCCTTCCTTCCTTCCTTTTCACTTAATGAAAAAAAAAATCAATCTCTTTTCACATAATTCTTCCATATTTTCTTACACTTTATCTCAGTCAAACCCACAATGATCTCCACACCACATGTCCTTAACTTCATTACACATTCCTTCATTCCATGTCCTGCCTTCCTCATACTGATGACATTTTCATTTAGGGCATCTATTAATTACATGATCACACAATCCACCCTGAAAACAAATCTTTGGTTGTCCCAGTATCTCAACATTCCCTTCTTTCTATTAATCATTACAAAACTAGATAAATGTAGCACTTTTCCTCCTCCACAAACCAAATATATTATAATTTCCAATCCGCATTCCATAATTTGTGGTCATCATAACTTTTTGTTAACTTTCTGAACAGCTTTACATTGTTCAGAATAATATCTAATTTCACTCTCAGCAACATTAGCAAAATTCCTTTAAACATCTTATCAATGCCTCTGTTAACATGTGCAATGGTAAACAGACTGTTCTGTTATCAAATAATATTACAGACTTTTCTACATTTTAAAATTCTCAAAATCTATCTCACAAAACATCTCCATTCAGATGTTTAAAACCCAAAGGACTTATGCTATTGTCTCATATATAATGCTTATTTCTCCCTTTTTTGACTTCTCACAGCATGTTTGTCTTTCAAAACATTTTATAGTATTAGTAACAGCAGTTCGTTTAGCAGCAACCACTGCATATGATACAGTTCTGAAACAGCAACATCAATCTTTACATTTTTAAATAATTCACTACCTTTGTTCTTATCCATTTTCTCCTGATTTCTTCACCATCATTTACACCTCAACGACCCAGCAGTAAAAATCTTACCTCTAGCCTTTAAAAATCCTAGCAGATGGTCAGAAAGAGGAGCACTTTCATGTATTTTACAATAGATGGTCATTATGTACTAAGTACAGTATACTTTGTGATAGGGAATATTTGTATTTGCTTAGTTTATTTAGTTATTAATGTATGTACCCATAAACAGGTTTGCATTTATGAGGAGCATAATAAACCTAGAACAAAGCTAAATCTGGGAGCTAAAATCATAGCACTTTCCTAAATCATAACAGTTGAGATGTGCGTGTGTAAAATATTTACACAGCAATTGCAGCAGTCTTAGAAAATAGAACTTAAGTAAAAGTTCTTCTCAAAAGTTTCTGAGCTGACAACAAATTTACTGCCAGTACCTTCAAAACAGTTTTAGGCTGTAGGGTTACATTCACTTTCAGTAAGTGTGATTCTCTCTCTCTCTTAGTAGTTAGACTCATTTAATAGGAACAAATTCTGCCTTCCTCATCGTGATCTCTTTCAGTTCACTCTACAGTCTCACTTCCAGAGCCACTATGCTGCACTGCACTGGACATCTAATCCTCTTCACAAACAGCAAAGAAACTTTCTAGGGTTTTCCTCGGCCCTTCTTTTATACAACTTTAATTGTGCTGTTAAAAGAATCTACTCTTACTTGTACAGCTAATTCTCTCTCTCACTGTTCTTAAAGAAATAAAAGTCAATATAGAAAAAAGTCAATAGTCAACAAAAATGGAGACAACATTATTTGCATGCTCTGAGACAAGATCTAAGAGCATGCAAACAAAAAAACAATGTTTTTGCCAGGGAACAAGCCCCCCCCGACCTCCACATGGAGAGTGCACCCCAACACACCACGCTAATTGAATATACCAACTCTGATATAACACTACTGGGAAAAGGGCAATTTTCCCAACCCCTCCTCCTTTTCCTATCCTATAAACCAAAAAACAGGTCATGTTCTTTTGATTTATAATTGGTCTGACACTGGGACACTAATCTTTTAACAATGGCACACACAGATACCCTGAATTTTGTTCATATGCCTTTGTCAAACTGCATTGGAATTTCATACCTGAATGGGAAGTGTGGGTGTTTCAGTTACAAGAAGATAAGGATAGTCTAAAGATAAAGGGATAGTCTAAAGATAAAGGGAACATTTACTTTCAGACTAGCTCACAGAATTTGACATTTATTCTAGCCAGGTACACCTATACAAAGTTGTTGAAAAAAATCCTTGGCTATCGATTACTAATAGGGCTACCCTTCTCCTTAACACTATAATTTCAAGAATTTTATACAAGGTTAGAGCCCCCCTCTGAAAGTCAAGCTACTATTTCAAGATAAGTCATATAACCTCTATAGCACAGAAGACACATTTCTGCCTGTCATGCCCAAGATTCAGAACATCAGTAACTGTAGAGCTTTCTGAAGACTGGGATCTGTAACCTGGAACCACCTGCCTACCGAAATCAAAAAACAAAAAAATGTCAATCACTTCTTTACCATGCATTATCTGTAGGAAGGCCAAGGATGTTCTTTCTGTAGGAAGAGCACAATTCAATGCAAATATGGTACAATATCAAATAGAAGAACTCTGCAACAAAATTCAACAACCAAAACTTTGATCAGAGTCAAAAATAAATTTTCAACAGCTAAGAAAATATAATTGGAGGAAAACTACTGACTGTGAGTTCATCTCATTAAGTAAACAAGACTTCATAAGAACACAGTTCAGTACCATTTGCAAGTCTAAATATCTAGCCCATAATGTATCAGGCTAGAAATTATTTAGTGATTGTATTCAGATGTGCCCTGTATGCATATAAAAAAGTAATCCAAAATATTTACAAAAGTTATCAGCCTGTCTAAAAAACTTTATGCTTGTGGCTTTGTCTGATTATCAAACTTCAAAATAAGAGGGTGCTGTTTTTCATCATTAATGTGTCTCATTTTTAAAACCTTATCTTTATTTTAACCTCTCATAGAAAATGCCCTTTACAATTTCAGTTATTCATAAAACATGCTGTTATCAGAAGTTACCATAGATAACCCTACTGTTTGGTGCTTTACTACATTTTTTTCATGAGATCTTAAGTAGAAAATGTTGGAATACAGATACTACTTGAGAGAAACCTTCCATGTGGTCAAATTTTCCATTAACATTTAAAATTCTGATACATAGTTTTAATGGAGGCAGTAAGCACCAGAAATTCAGTGCCTGCAATTCAGTAATCTGTCAAAAATAATGAAAGTAATCCTTAGAAACATTGCATACTAAAGTAAATGGTTGATGAAACATATGTAAAGTATAACAAACATCATTGTTTCCCACTCTTCCATTATAGGATTTCTGAATGCTGGAGCCATACCCCCCCCCCCATAGCCAACGCCTTGATATGTTTAAAATATTCAGCAATAAAAATGAAGAAGGTTATTTAGAACCAACTGCAGTAAAGAATATGTAACACTAGTAATTTGTGGAAAGACGCATCCCCTATATTGTAAGGTATTCAGGTAGGATGACATGCAGACTCCACACAGAAGGCACTCCCCGCACTCCAGCCAAGAATCGAAAGGGAGAACCTCTCGTTGCCTCACAGCAAGAGGTTCTCCTGTTCAATTCTCAGCTGGAGTGCGGGGAGTGCCTTCTGTGTGGAGTCTGCATGTCCTCCCCACGGTTGGGTGGGCGTTCGAAAGACATGCGTAAATGGGCATGCCTTCGTTGAAAGTTGAATGTCAAGCTGGCACCTCGATGTTTGTTAAAAAATCTACTGCCAATCAATAGCGGACCGGAGTTCCGCTGTGGCGACCCCTAACCGGGAAAAGCTGAAAGACAACAACAACAACAGAGAGACATCACTGATAATTGTTGAATATACTTCACCCCATAATAAATTATTTGATTTTTTGCAAAATAAATGACAGGAGTCCTGAAGAAATTAACATATTTCTTTGACAAATGTCTGATTTTGCTGTAAATAATATGACAGCAGTTTGATTTTAGACTGCCCGCTGACACTGTAGGATGAAACACAAACTTAACCTGCCTTTTTATATTTTAGGCAGCCAAAAAAGGAAACTAATTTCAGGTGTTATACACTGAAAATTTCAGAATTATTACTGATCAGACCAGCCATGAATAGCCTAAAAATTCCAAATTCTAATGTAATTTCATAGGTTCATAAATACTTATTAGGCTGTTAGTCTGTGAGGATCCTTAGACGCCCTGCCGTCTGTTCCCTCAAAGTTTTTAGCTCTTGAATTTTAAGTACAAATTACCCAGAGTCATTGTATTTTTTAAGAATGAATATCCTAAAGCTGGGAAGACAATTACGTGTTACCCCTATCCATAAGGGACAAAGGTACCAAGGGTAAACTTGAGGATTCCCATCCATTCATCCAGATTATAATTGAATAGAATACGAGATGAATTTTGCTTTATGTGAAGAAGACGATTCCAGACAATTGATACTTTCTGTGATACATATTTATCCCTCCAACATGTTCTGTTTATGTTGCAGAACAAAATTAAAACCTCTTGAGTGGGTATTTGTACCACTTGTGGACTTGCCAATGTGCAGTAGGCCCAAAAGAATGGGGTTGGCTGAGGCTGTATAAGTGAGGCAGATATTGCCCCTCAGTAACCTGTTAGATACTGCAAAGAGGGACAGGACTTTAAGATAGTCACTGTGTAGCTTTTATGAGTTAGGCCCTTAATTTTCTTATTGAGAATGCATTGTGGCTGTTCACAAGGTGTCAAATATCTTTGGAAAGATAAATACCAAAGGATTCATCATATTCAGTGATTGGCCTAATAATTCTCATATACAGAGGAATGATCATATCCCTTGATCTGGATGTCATACCATTACTAATAAGCTGTACAATGAAAAATTACTTTTTTAAAACAATAGTGGTCGTATGGTGATTGAAGGACAACTCATTGTCTGCATAGGTTCACAGGTCCCTAACTAGTTTATTAATTTTCAGGGGGTGCATTGTTGATGCAATAGTTTCTGGGAACAGTGCTTGCTGAAGGATGCTATTATACATTTTTTGGCATTTAATTTTAGGCCATGGTTTTGACAACCGCTGTTAGAGAAAGGCCCTCTTGGATGATCTTGATGTCTTCTCAAGAGGTAAATGCCAAAGAGTGACCTGAGTGACTGAACCCTGAGGTACACCGCTGGTGACAGGTCTTTTAAAGGAGTTGGAGCTGCCTACCCTAATTTCCTGGGTTCTGTTATTCAGTGTACTATCCAACAAGTTACATACAGAATTACATTTAGCTTAGTAAATTTATCAGCTATACCTGAATGTGAGACGGTGTTGTGTATCTTTACAAGCTCTAGACATGCATCATGTTTCCGTTTTTCTTCATCCGTGTGCTAGAGTAACCTTCTCAAATAAGTTAATCATGTTACATAGGCAGGAGCTTCCACTGACATAACAAAAATTACCTGAGTCAAGAGTTTGTATTACTTCCATAAATATCCTTTCCATAGCCTTACAAATAAAGCTGTTTAGACCTGTGGTCTGTAATTACCCAGGTCTATTGATGCCCCATCTTTGTGTAGAAGAATGACTGTTGCTGTCATCTACTCATCCAGCAAAAAGTCTGGAGGCTGATATTGAATAGTCTCTGAAGGGGGTTGGTTTTTAGGCTAACCAGTATGCATCCTCGTATTGTTATCAAGCTCCATAGAAGCAGTTTTCTTGGCCTTGGAAAGTGGTTTGAGGACTTGTTCTTGAAAGATTTGATGGGGGGGGGTGTGGATGCTGGTATGTGATCTGGGAATGTGGGAAAATGGGGTTGAAGTTAGAGATAAATTTATCCTCTAGTAAATCGGCTATGTCCTTTGAGTCTGAATGTGTGTTGTTGTTTACTAGTAGCTCTGCCAAGTGCTAAGGTTTCTAACATAGTAGACTTTGTGTTCGTCTTTTGCCTAGTTGTTACCTCAGATCCTTTGGTTGATTTAATTAGGGTCTGGAGTTCCCTGTTAAATTTAACAAGAGTGTGTTTGGCATCTAGAGAATTACATTATTTTTTACATGTAATAAACTTTATTTTCTTTTATTGCAGAGCCTGTTTATATTTGGATTCTGTCAGAGGGGTTTATTTTTAAATTTGACCTTGTATTTACTTTGGAGGGGGACAGATGAATCTGTGCAGCTAATTACTTATGTATATAATTTGGTGATAAAGGATTTTGCATGCACATAGGAGTCATCAGGTTTGAATGGGGAGTTGAATTTAGCCATGGCATTGCTCAGTTTTAATAAATTAGCATAATTTCAGAATAAAAAGTGATTGGTGGCTGCTTCCCCTTTGTCTTATGATGAAAGTGACTGATGTAAGGGCTGATTTGACTATGAAGGAAGTCATAACTGGTGTCCTGTATTGGTGAGAACCAAGTCCAAGATTTTGTTGCTCCTCACTGAAGTTCAGACTAGCTGGTCCAGTGAGTTGGTATTTATAAAGTGCAGAAATTTCTGGGCATATATGTTAGGTATGTCTAATTCTCCCAGTTAATGTCACCTAAGAAAATGGTGTTTGGCTGAATGCATAGGAACTAGATACTAGTCAGGTAGGAGGTATAGGCTGAGTGGGAGATGAGGAGGATCCTATAGAAGGCTATGGCATGATAACTGTTAATGGTAATCTGGACATGGAAGAGCTCCAGGTCATTATCCTGTCTAACAAGTCTACAGGTGAAATTTTGCTTTATAGATACAGGGACACAGCTGCCTTTAGTTCCTTCATCTAGTGTGATGGGCCTGAATGCATGGTAGCATTGAAACTTTGACCTGATGGTCCTGAACCAAGTCTCTGTAACAATGCATATACTGATACATTCCAGAGTAAGGAGTGGCTGTAGAGTGCGGATTTTTTTAAGCCTCTTAGTATTGAGCATCAGTACCTTTGTTATCAGAAATGTTCTATGTTGGAAGCCTAAAAAAGGCCCACTAGGAGTGGACAAATGCAGAAAGTCAGGTTCATATCAGTCTGGCAAACATATTCTGAGAGCTCCAACACATCTTTCTTCAAAACATAAAAAGCAGTTCAGGGAAGTATCTCTGTAGTAATTTACAACCACATGCACTCCTCCTCACAGAATTGTTTTCCTAGGATGTCAACTAGACATCTCAGTTCAAAGAACTTTTCTTCCATGTGAAAAAAAAATAGATCTTTATCAAAATCTGTTTCTAAGGTTTTTCCAGTCTGACTTGGGTCATTTCAAGGAAATACCTCAGGATTTTGGATCTCATGGCTTCTATGATTCTCATAATACCGCTGGCAAGACTACACATGAGAAAGGTACAGTTTATCTGAGATTTCTTTGGTCCCAACATTAAGTCCTTTTATCTTTTTTCAAATTCCAGTGCTAGAATTTGTCATGATGAGAACTCTGTTGGTGGTGGAGACAACAGATATCCTTAACTCCAGGTCTGTACCTCCCCACCCCCCACGGTCCAAAGTCATCAGTCACCACAGACACTTTAGATTTGCTTGTGGAGCAATTCCTAGATGTATAAAAATCCAGGGGGTGGTGGCCACCAATGACAGATGCAAGCACATAAATATCATGGAGATGCTTGCCCTGATCAAGGCACTCAGCTCTCTGACCCATCTTTGGTCCCCAGAACCCCTTCAAGTGGTTACAGAATAATACAACAGTCACATGGCACATCAACAGGAAGGGGGAACCAGATCATATCCCCTTTGCAGACTAGACATTTTAGCTTGTGATATAGGTTTACAGCACAGTCTCAGTCTACAGGCAGCTTACAATCTGTTGGAGCAAAACTGTGTGGCAGACCAGCTGAGCAGGACCAGGAGAGACACTCAGAAATAGAAATTAGATCAGGAGTCTTCTGTGATTTGATCCATCTATGGGGAGTTCTTCACATAGATCTCTTTGCCTTCTCTCTGAAAAATCAATGGTCAAGATTCTGTTCCAGGACTCCATGCAAGAATGCCAGGAAGAGAGAGATGCCTTTTCTTTTCTTTGGACAGGAATGTTCCTGTATGCTTTTCCACCCTTTCCAATAATATCACTAGTACTTCTGAAGATTCAGAAGGAATTCCTCAAAATCTCCCGGCAATAAGGGACAATTGCCAGAAGCTTCTTCACAGACTGGATCTATTCACACAAGAACAGGGATGTCGGATTTATGCCGACATCCATTAACTTCAGTTGACTGCCTGGATGATGGGGTCTTAATTCCTTTTAGACCCGTGTTTACATGCAGCAAGTACTAATGTAAGCAAGAAGGCCTGCTACTAGGAAATCCTCTGTTGGCTAATTGAAAGGGTTTTCTTGTTGGTGCCAGCATCATAACCACTACCCATTGAGGGCTAGTTGTTCTCTGGTTCTAAATCTGTGTGAGTTATTATCCTTTGGCCTTTCTTATTCCTCTGTCAAACTTCATTTATTGGCCATTTCAGCATGTGTGTCCATGGATCTTCTTTCAGTGCAGTCTCATGTCAAAATGTTCTTGAAATTGGTTTTGCATAAGTGGCCTCCATGAAAAATGGTGGTCTGCCCTTGGTATCTTAATTTTGTGTTAGAGAAGCTAACATTTCAAACAGCTAATCTAGCTGACTTCAGGTTCTTAACATGGAAATCAATTTTTTACTGATTGCTCTGACCTCTGCAAGAAGGGTGTCAGAGTTGCAAGCTTTATTGTGAGTCAACTCTATCTCATTTTTCATAGGTACAGGGTTTCTTTGAGAAGTAATCCTTTCTCCTTTTATGCCTTTCCTGAACCTAAAAATCAGGAAGAATGGATACTCTATATCTTGGATATCCACAGACAGCTCTGGTACTGTCTTGACAGAAATAAATCTTTCAGATATTCAGATCAGTTCATTTCTTGTGAAAGGAAGAAGGGACAACCTTTGTTTAAAAAAAAGTCTATTTTCAAATGGTTGTCTAAAGCTACACTCACCATAATAAAAATATTCCAGTGAGTGTCAGGCCCACTGTACCATGACCTTGTGGCTTTTTGGAAAGGGCTGGATTCTAAAAGCTGCTACTTGGAGCACACTACATTTACAAAGCACTGTAAGCTTGATTCTTTCTGTAGGACCAGATCAAGCTTTTCTAGGACCGTTCTCCAGGTGCTTCTGGGCTGCTCTTCTTCCACCCCCCCAAATGTAGTTAGATAATGTAATCTACCCATATAGCTAAGGCTACTGCAGCAATGATCGGTATGATGAACATAGTACAGTTGTGTAAATTGACCCTACCATAACAGTAGATTTTCGAATGATCACTGCTTCAGTAGCCACTCTATCCCTGGGTATTTTGGTGCATTTATTATGCCAGGATTTGAATTTTTTTTTTTTTGTTGTTTCTTGAATTGTCCATTCAAGGCTCAGACTCCCTGCTTTTGCTAGCAGGAAAGCCCTGAAAGGATTTGCACACAAACTTGTACTTTACTCATGTCACGTTGTGCTGCTTGGCCGTGTGGGTACATGGAAGGTGCCCTGAAGCTTTGGAAGCTGGCTGACTGTTATATCCTGCCAACTTATATTCTGCATTATATGTGTACTTGGGTACAAGGACATGAATTCGTGCATGATATGGTGAATCCTGGCACCTGATAGGAAAATTATTATTACTGTCTTCTTTAATAGCCTGATGAGTACCACATCAGTGTGTCTCATGGAGTCATCTGTAACTAGGATATTGGATTGTGTAGAGGTTGGCCTTTTGGGCTTTTTATTTGAACCAATGTGACTCTTGAATGTATGTTTCCTGGTGAGTGCTGCCTGTGTTGTGAATTTATGACATGCTTATGGGTACTTGTTTCTCAGGTTATGTTTAAGAGACCTTTATAGTTTAAGTAAGTTACTTTTAATACCTCAGTATATGTAGTCTAGGTGTTTGGTTTAGGTTCATAGGTTCGTACTAGGCTATCTGCCCTAAGGCATTTATAAGCCTAGCCAGAGTGTATGTGGCTTACACCACCCCTTAGGATGAGAATACTATGCCCTTTTAGGGTTTAGTTTACTATGTCTCTGTCTAGTAGTGACACAGAGATGACCCCCGGGGTAAACCTACGATCTCCCATCCACTCGTCGAGATTTCTCTTGAATAGAGTCAGTGAGGGGCTCTGCCTAACATGGACTGGGATTCTGTTCCAGAGTGTAGGGAGCCTCTGGGTTATGAATCTGTCCCTCCAGCACGTCATATTTATTTCTGTGTTGAGGTTTAAGTAACTTGTTCTCGTGGCTCTGATGGATTTGGATTTTCTGAGGTGGAGCATGTCCATTAATTCAGGATTGGACATGGCCTTGTACGTCAGGCACAGATCACCTCTGAGTAGGCGGTATGCGACTGAATAGAGCTGGAGTTTTTTCAGTCGGGCAGCATATGACATATGTTTAAGACCCTTTATCCTCTTGGTGAGGAACTTTTGGGGTCTTTCCAACTGCTGCAGGTGTCGGGTGAGATACATCCCAAATGGGGCATTGTACTCAATCAATGGCATGATAAGAGAAGAGTACAGGGGCACAATGACCTCTCTTGATCTAGATGTGAAACCCTTCATGATAAGGTGGGCAATATAGAAGGTCTTCCTAACCACTTTGGCAATGTGAGTGTCAAATGAGAGGTTACTGTCAACCTGGGTCCCTAGGTCCCTGATTACCTCTTCCGTACTTAATGGATTACTGCCTATGTGGTAATTTGTTGGTACCTTGTTTTTCCCAAAGGGTATGACTATACATTTTTTGGCATTCAGCTTAAGGCCATGGCTCTGGCACCAATTATCCGTTTCTATGAAGCCTCTCTGAAGGATGTTTGTGTCCGCTGGAGTATCAACTATGGCGCCCAGTTTGCAGTCATCTGCGAACTTTGTCAGCCACAATCCTCCTATGTTTGCCTGTACTTCGGAAAAATAAATGCCGAACAAGAGGGGTCCCAGGACTGAGCCCTGTGGGACACCGCTTGTGACTGGCTTAGAGTCTGACATAGCTCCAGCAACTCTGACCCTGTGGGTTCTGTCCTTTAGCCAGTTTGCAACCCATCTTGTGACATATGGGTTTACATTTAAGCTGGTGAGTTTGTCTATGATGCCCGAGTGGGGTATTGTGTCAAAGGCTTTTGCAAGGTCACGGTAGGCTGTGTGAACTGCCTTACCCTCATCGATGGCCTTTGTGACTGTTTCAAAAAAGTCGACCAAGTTCAAAAGGCAGGATCTGCCCTTGACAAAGCCAAATTGAGTAGGATCCAATGTCTGTGGGTCCCCAATGTCTTTGTTTATGAGTTCCATAATGATCCTCTCCATAGCTTTGCAGACCAGGCTCGTCAAGCTTATGGGGCGGTAATTTCCAGGGTCCGTAGAGGCACCGCCTTTGTGAAGTGGGACCACTGTTGCCGTATGCCACTCTTTGGGTACGTATCCTGTAGTAAGGCTAAGATTAAACAGCAGCCTTATGTGTGGGTTTAGTTCCTCTTGGAGTTCATGTAGCACAGAGCCCGGGACACCATCCGGTCCCATTGATGCTGTGTTTTTAGCTTTAGAGAGGGCGGCTCTCACCTGGGCATCTGAGATGTTAGGGAGGCTACACTCTGCTGGGATAGTTATTTCTCCTTTTGGGGGAGGGAAGAAATTTGCACTGAACCTGTCTGCCAGAATGTTGGCAATGTCAGTGGGTTCAGTGTATTTTGTGTCATTTTGGACTAACTCTGAGAATATCTGGGAGTTTCCACCCAGGTTTCTAACATAGCTAAAGAAGGCCTTGTGATTGTCTTTTGTGTCTTTTGCGATTTTTCTCTCAAAGTTGGCCTTGGATGATTTTATGAGTGATCGTAGTTTTTTTGCTAGTACTGATCAGAGACGCCTTCCCTTTTAGGGATTTTGCTCTGTCATGTAGTAGCTTCCTCCTCCTGTTGTAAAGTTTGTTTATGGCTGGGGTCCACCAGACCGGCGCCTGCCTTTGGGGAATGGGTCTTGGTTTTATTTGGGATTGCATGATCCATGCATTCTTGAAGGTGCCCATAGAAGGCATTTGCAAAGGATTCAGCAGTGTGGGTTGTGGTTTCCACTGGCCCAGGGGCCTTGAAGGATACTACTTCAGTCTTAAGAAGTGTGAAGTTTGCTTTTGAGAAGTTCTTCACTGTGGTCTTTTGTGCAGGGGGTGGGGGTGGGATGTAGATTTCCAGTGAGATTAATTTATGGTCTGATCTTACCAAAGAGGGATATACTTCCGGTGTGGAGCATTTTGTCCCCTTGTTTGTGATGATCAGGTCTAGTATATTGTCTCCTCTTGTGGGAATGGTGACTAGTTGTTCCATTGCACTTGAGTTTATGAATTCTAGGAACCTTTGGGCTAGGGTGTTGGGGCTTGAGTAATGTTCCCAGTCTATGTTTGGGTAGTTAAAGTCTCCCAAAATGATGGTATTTGGAGAGACATTCATACTTTCCAGTGTCTTCAGGAAGGCTTTGTGGGGTTCCTGAGTTTGAGAGGGTGGTCTGTAGCATGCTACAAACTGTAAGGCAGTTTTGCCTATGGTTAGTTGCACCTGGATAGTCTCTGATGCTTCGTGCGTTGCCACTAACCTGGAGGTGTGGGTATCTTTGATGAAAATGGATACTCCCCCTCCTTTTGTGGTTCGGTCCAAGTTTTGGGGCCGGAAAGCATGATATGAGGTAAAACCTGATAGTGCTGGGGTGCTCTCAGGAGCCTTGAACCAGGTTTCAGTCACTGCACAGACATTGATGTTCTCCATACTGAGGAGGGCTTCAAGGGCGTGCATCTTGAGGTTTAGACTTCTGGCATTGAGCAGCATTACCCTTAGTTTTTTTCCACTTGTGTTTTCTAGGGAGGTAGGTTTGTCATTTGAACCTTGCCTAAAAAAGGCACTATGGGGGTGACAAGAGCCTTGGCCAATATCTAGAAGCCCAGGGGTGACAGGTGCAAGCCATCCCTTGCAAAGCAGTGTGGCTTGTCAAGCATGTCATCCCAAGCAGACAGACATTGGATCCCCTTAGAATGACACCAGTAATTAAGCCAATTGTTAAAACTGATCATTTTGTCTTTGTACTGTGGCATCATTCTTGGTGAGGGTAAGCTGCTGCTCAGGGTCAGGGTCATAATCAGAGAGCTCCTCTATGTCTCTTTTCATGTAGTCCAGGGAGGTACGTCTCAGGTCGTTCACACCGGCATGTACAATGACTGAGTCATATTTGTACTTGCTGTGGAGTGACCTGAGTGCTTGTGTTATGTGGCGGATTCTAGCCCTCGACAGGCAGCTTACTGTGACCTTTTCCTTGTTCAGTCTGGTGAGCGGGACATCAGTGTGTCTGACTATGGAGTCACCTATTACAAGTGTGTCTTGCATGTTGTTTGGCCTTAAGGGTTGTGACTGTTTAGCACACTGACTTTGTGAACTATGTGTTACATGTGCTATGTCTTGAGGTGGTGGTTGCTTGGGTGTCTGCTTTGGAGGCCTCTGTTGTTTTGGTAGATTTTTAATCAGCACCTCCGAGTATGTTTTTGTGTGTTTATGTGTTTGGTTTGGTGTTGTGATAGTTCTATGTGAGACTGGGTTTGTGGTGTGCGTGGTTACCTTCTCCTCCTGACTGGTCTTGCCAGTACTGAATTGAGAGAGCTCAGCCTCCAGTTTGGCTATATAGTTGCATCTCTCACATATATTTGTATTTGTTGGGAGGAGGAGAGGGTTGTCTGTGTACATGAGGCAATTGCAACATTGCCTCAAGATTCCCAGATTCACCAGCTGAACAGGAGAGGACGCCAGCAACTGACCCTTCGACATGCTAAAAATAGTGAAAAGGATTGCTGTGTAACTGAGTCAGAAAGGACCTATAGGGAGATGTGTACTCAACAGAATTTAGGTGAATGAAGTACTTTCTTTTGATTGAGTGCTTTACCTGTATAAAAATGCTTTAGGAGCAAGTGCTGAGCTTTTCAGATAGAGTATAGACTGTTTAGATTGCAAGTAGAAACAGTTCTAAGGGAAAAATTGAAGAGCAGACTTGGCGGAGCCAGAAAAAGTTTAACCAAGTTTAACCGGCGCTGTGCTATGCGCACGACGGATTTTAAGCAGTGAACTACAAAAGAGCTAGGAATGGCCCCAAACAACCAATTACTAACAGCTTCTTGTGCTGAGGTCACTTCCCCCAAGGACAGATAGGCTGCTCAAGGCTCCCCACTCCCACTGGTGAGCAAAGAAACTTCCTTCTATCCAAGTAAGGTAATGGACAACACAGGAACTACACCACAGCCCAGAATACAGCAATGCCTGTATACTGGTCTAAACTAGTCGAGAAAGGTGGGAAAACAAGGATTATTTTTTTGTTTTTTTTGTAGAAATACACAGAAAATGCAGAGACAGTGATAAATTAGTTACACCGGCTAGCACACTTTAGTGGGCAGACTCCACAGTTAAATTAAACAAACAAACAAGCAAACTTTCGATTAAATTCGACTAAATGTAACTTTAAGTGCAGATTTAAAAATAAATGCAGTAATCAGAAAAAAAAAAAACAGTTCAGGCTAGTTTAAAGTAAGCAACAGAAGCTATTTCCAGTGGAAAAAAAGCAAATATACTTAAATCCAGAAGGTAGTCGCTTTTTCGAGTTCCTTGCTGCTAGGACCACTCTGTAAACCCACGTGGAGCTTGTCTGAGCAGTATAGTCAGAAAAAAATGCCCAGAGGTGGATTTTAAGCAGTGAACTACAAAAGAGCTAGGAATGGTCCCAAACAACCAATTACTACAGCTTCTTGTGCTGAGGTCACTTCCCCCAAGGACAGGTAGGCTGCTCAAGGCTCACCACTCCCACTAGTGAGCAAAGAAACTTCCTTCTATCCAAGTAAGGTAATGGACAACACAGGAACTACACCACAGCAATGCCTGTATACTGGTCTAAACTAGTCGAGAAAAGCGGGAAAACAAGGATTATTTTTTGTTTTTTTGTAGAAATACACAGAAAATGCAGAGACAGTTTGATTTGCATGTAATTGGTTTAGTGTGGTGCTGAACAGTACTGACAACCCACTTCTTGTTTGTAGCGGCTTCATGTGAGAGCTTTGCCTAAATTAACATTATATAACTACATCTCTCATTCAAACTAAGTAGTAGGTGGTTGGTAGTTAACATGAGACACTTACTACATTCTAATCTAAGACCATTACATTTTAAGTTACAAGTAATGTCACATACATGTTTTAAACAGAATAGTATTAAAGGTTATAAGTTATTGCAGAATGTCTTTTCATATGCAGACACTGCAGAAATGAACATGATTGCTATTCAGGTGATAGGTCTGATATGTTAAACTTGAAATGGTGATTTTGATGTTACAATAAAGTCTCATTTTATTGAGATGAAAGTGTTCAACTTTTCGTATACCTAAACTTTTTAAACCCTGTTCTTTGTACAGGAGGGGTTTGCTTCTCATTCCCCTAAATGACATTTGCCCTTTGCACTTCTACATTGCTAGTCATATCATATGGGCTGCACTTCTCAGGGGCTAAAACAATTGCTCAAATAGTTTTCAAAAGTTTTGCCTCAAAAGTTCGTGTTTTGGAATTCTGTGACCTAATCAAAGGAAAAATAAATCTGTTTATCTAGTACATTTAGTGCCAGTATCGTAGGTGGTATACATGTTTATCTCTGGCCTGTTGCATAGGGTTTCAGTAGCATATTCGTGTGCTTGACTAGTGTGCTGCTTAGTCTGGACCATATACTAGTCCTTTAGTTAGTGCCACAGGTCTTGGCATGTTTGCATTAGGGAGTGAAAAGGAAGCAGTGGCTTAACATCCCATGGCTGCATTACAGTGCTACTGGTTTACATACTTGAAGTGGTCATGCAGTTTTAGCATTAGCACCTGTATCTGTATGGAAGGCACTGGGGGCAGAAATAAACCCACTTATATTATTGCCAAGGTTGGGGACACTTGGCCAGCTGCCCATCTACATCCCCATTGATGGCAAATGTTATGTCCCCATTGTCCACGTTATACTAATCTACCTACATAGTACAATACTTCCTCTTCATTTTCAGATGCTGCTTCCTGCAATTTCCTGACTGTACATTTATTTCTGTACTGATACCTGATCAGACTAAAATTTAATTTGAATACTGATTGACACTACCCCCTTGTCTTTTTCTCTGTCTATCCTTATCTTTTTCTCCACCCACCCATGCTATGTATTAGGTCACAATATTTTGTAAGTATCTCCTGAAGTTATATTTTCAACTACTACAAAAGAACTTCTCCTGTAAGCTGAGTTAGGGGACATCAGGAATGTTGAATATGAGTGCATTTGACTCCCTCAGTGACATGAACAGAGTGGGACACTCAACTTCAATGTAAATTTATATCAGCTGTACTATGAAATGTGACAGTCATGTCAGAGACTAACCATTTCTGTATAGATGCTAACTATTAGTTGAACCCTTCCCATTCCAAGGAATTGGATAACTATATGGACACTAGGAAGTTCTATCCTATGATCCAGACCACCAATCTCCTTAGCAGACAGTAGTCTGTGAACTTGTTAATTACACCTATGAAAAGTGTGTTTGAAGCTAGTTGCAGAGTTGCTTTTGCACGCTATTATTTTACTAATGGATTAACTGTGTTCATAAAAGCATGTCTGAGCACCCTAGATTTGCTCTAATCATGTCTACTTTGCACCTGCAGATCTAACTTTTTACAAAGAGATAAGTAACTGGGTATTTTACCAAAAATCTCAGAATGGTTTAATGGTAGTGTTTTATACCTGTTCATGCTGTGTGGGTATGGATCTGAAGAGCAAGCTACATCTCAGGCCATGCGCTCGCAGTGCCTCTAAGTCCATGTGTGCGCAGTGCATCTCAGGCCATGTGCGCACAGTGCATCTCAGGTCATGCACACACAGTGCATCTCAGACCACGTGCACACAGTGCTTCTCAGGCCATGCGTGCACAGTACATCTTAGGCCATGCTTGCACAGTGCATCTCAGGCCATGCATGCACAGTATGCCTAGGATTACACACACAAGACAAACAGGCCTACCAAAGTATAACTTTTCTGTGGATCTGTATGAGGAGGTGGAGTAAAACAAATGGGTCTCTGGAGGTAGTGAGATTGCCTGGAGCTACTGCATTACACCACCAGAGCAATTACTCACACTTACAGGTTAGGAGAGACCTAACATCTGTGAGGGTGTTTAATTCACACAGCTATGAAAATGATTATCGTTTAACAAATACTGATCAATCACTGTTTAAGTTCTAAAAGAAAGGTAAAGAAGCAGCATTCAAGGGTGGTTAATATTATGCATTAAGTACTATGAATTGTGTTTGGTGTGGACTGTGTTGTGAATTGCTATCACTGACCTGATGGAAATAAACTTAGCTGTAACAACAATTGGTGGGGAGTAGGCATTAGTCCACTACAGTTCTAAAAGAAAGGGCTGCTTATTTTATTTTTTCTCTTTGTTTTGTTATACTATGAGATCTCAGATCTAATTTAGTTTGACAAAACCTGCATTCGCAAGCAAAACAGTATAATCAGCTTAACACAACACTTCAGGAAACTATACTTTATGGTTATGTGATTATACATGTAGCATATGTCTTTTCATAAAATCACAATGCTCTTTGAGTTTAAATATGTGTATTGCAAAGTCCCAAGTCAGAGCATTTGTTTTGCATCAGAGCAGTTATGAATGTGAATCACTCCAGAACATGGTTTTGTATTCCTCAAACCATTATATTTACATTCAGTTTTTATTGTAATTAATCTCTCATGTTGTCTTTATATCCATTATTTTTACATTATTGTGTTGCTGAATAATTAGATTACATTTGTATATACAGTTTCATTCAGTTGATGCAGATTTTTTATCTTTAAGTAAATGCATTTATATGCAGAACTGTATGTCAGAAAACATTTATTTTAAATATCTTTATATAAATCATATTGTTTTTCTTATTTCTTTGAATTCTAGAGCAAAAGAGATGTAAGTACTGATATATTATATTAGGTGACTTTTACAGCATTGTAAAATCTATGAGAGCATGCAAATAACTGTTTAAATTCACTCTGTTTCAGTATTCCGCTTCATCGCTAAAGGCATAAGTAAGTGTAAAATTCATTTCATATTGTGTGCCTCCTTGAAATAAGTGCATCTTTCAGGACTTTAAAACAACATGTAAGCAAATCATTACAAATGGGGGTATGTTGTGTGTATGTGTGCATGCATATATATAAATGTGTAAAAGGATGTTGTTACCCTCATATCTATGGTTTCCACCCTGTATGACCCATCATTTATTTTGCTTTCGACTCAACCTTTCACTCTTAGCACAACAGATTTGTTTTCCTAATATAATTGCTGCCAGAACTACGTCCTCTGGATTGTACTCTATTCTTTAAGTTGCGCACACAGCTTTTCTTATTGCCATTGCGCAGCCTCAACCTTTCACTCTTAGCACAACAGATTAGTTTCACCAATATAACTGCTGCCAGATCTACTTCCTCTGGATTTTACTATATTCTTTAAGTTGCACACACAGCTTTTCTTATTGCCATTGCACAGCATCATTCACTTGGAAGCGTTGAAGTAAAGCTGGCAAAACCCTTTAGGCCATGCCTCCCGTCTCTTTGAATCCCTTATTATATATGTTTCCGCATACGTCACCAGCATCCCCATCCTTAATATTATCTGCAGAGAGATTCATTTGTTTTTTTTTTCCATGTCATGCAGAATACCCAAGTCTAATGCATTAAGTATGGATGACCCCTTCAGATATCACTTTTCACTTTATTACTTTATGACACCTCCTTTCTGACTACTATTTTGTGTTATCTGTCTCAGTCACATTTCTATTCACCCAAAATCCTGTGTTCTCTTACCAAATGACAGACATAGAACAGGATCAGGCTAGTTTGACAGTACTAGACTAAATGAATCCAAGATGGAATTCACTGAGAAGTCAATTATACTCCAAGAATCTTGTAATCTTCATTATCACTTCCATCATTTGGTCTCTTCACTGAAGTCCATCTCACTGGTCTACTCTGTAGATTCCTGAGATACTCTTCACTCCAGTTTTTGTGACAATTATGACTGATAGCACTTCTGCTTCACTCTATTCCCATGGTACAAATCCCTCCTTAAGAGACTTGTTAAATGTATTTGTTAAACGTGCTGAGGATAGGTTTACAGGGCCATTTTAAGCCTAGCTATTTCCCTTTTGATGCTTGAATTAATATTTCCTGTTTGGTGTTAGTTTGGCCTTACTCATCCCGTGGTTGATAATTATATATTACCTCTAGTGAGAACAGCTGGGATACCATAGATAATATGAAGGCATCCATGCATGGGTTAAAGTATTTAGGAGCTGCCTGTGTCCATTAGTAGTATAAAGTGCAGTCCTATTGTTAATAATCTGTTATCTATCCATAGGTCCAAGTTGTGTTTGAATATGGCCAGGAATATGGTTTGTTTTACATGTATGGGTAGTCTATTCCAGAGCAGTGGTATTTTCTGCAAGATGTATGTGTCTCTCCAAATCATTCTGTTGATGTTACAGAAAAGGTTCAGATCCCTACACTCAGTATTTCTGATGCCATTTGACTTACTGATGTGCAGTATTTCCATCAGTACTGAATTGGAGGATGCCTTCTTTATGAAGCACAGTTCACCTCTTAGCAGTCTGTAGTCTGTTTATGATGACAGCAGCCATTTTCTAGGATCTTTCATATGATCCCATATGAGCCCTGTGAGAAGTCCTCTCTTGGGACACCTCCGTGTTCTTCCTACTGCTTCCTTTATCTCTCCATAGTTTCATAGGTATTTACTATGTTAATGACATTTAGGGCCTTTTTAAGCCTAGCCATGCATCCAAATTCTCTGACAAGTTCTGATACCCTTGATAAGTGTAAGCATGGGCTTGGGAGATGAACCATTTACAGGTTGCCTGTGTCCATTAGAGACATAGGTCCCAAACTAGGGATGAACTTCCACTTTCCCTTCCAGTTGTCCAAGTTTCACTTAAATTGGGTTAAGGAGGAAATCTCAAAAACTGAATAAACTATCCAAAAACTGGTGAACCAAGAGCAAGGAGTCTCCGACCAAAAAAACCACCTCGTAGTTATTTAAAACAGTTCTTGAATTTATTCAGTAACGAACACAAATGCAGAGTAAAAAATCTACTAGTACCATTAAGCGCTTTTCGTCATCCTGAATAGGGTGACTTCTTCAGATAAAACATACAAAACAGCCTCCAGCTTATATAGTACACGCTAAATCGTGAAACAAGTGGTAATGCCATAATTAATCTAATTGCTACTGTTATTAATTGGGCTATCAGCTCTTAGAATTTAAAAGGGCAATGATATTTGCCGATTATTAAAACATAGATGTATAGACAGGCTGTAGTTTTTCAGAATGTTCCTGCCCTGTTCTAAAGTTTATACAGTTTATCTATAAGGAAAGATACCTTAAGTGTAGGCTTTATTTAGTCTACCTTGTATGTTGGTCTTCAAATGGAAATAAAACTATATTTATAACCTTATAGTGGTTGTAGTAAGATTTCTTCCCATAAGGAAGGTAGAGTATCTTTTTCCTCTTATGAATAGTGTATATTAATTTATTGACACGGACATTATTTTCCGGTCATTCCCACTCTAGTCCAAAATTAATAAATTTCATGTTAAGAATAAGGATAAAAATAAAAAATAAAAATAAAAATGGAAATAAAGGACCTAAGATGCATCCTATAAAGGGTAAATATTATTTCTTAAAATAGATGTAAAATTGATTCCTGATGTCAACCTGAATTCTAACCTGATTGATTAATCCATACCTTTAAAGGGCACTATCATCTAAACTACGACGACTGACCATAAAATTGGATAGTTGAAGTGGAATACACTCTAATTTCTTTATTGAGTGTATATTTTACTTAACTTGTTTTATTAACTATTTCCCCCAGGATCTGAATCGTTTCTTCCAGTAGTATTAGGATCAACCATTCTGCTATTATAGTTCAAATCATCAGTTTCTGTATTATCCTCGCTTACATGTGTTATATTTGCTACCCCCATGTTAATTTGAGAAAGAGGTGGCTTAGGGTAGGCTGTGTTGTTCTTATAGGCAATTCTATCCCTTGTCATTTTCTTGTTTTTATTTGCTTTTAGTCTTACTAAAAGCTGGTCTATAGTTGCAAAAGACCTATCATAGTCATATTTGTAGCGAGGAAATTCAGTACTGGAAAGAATATCTTCATTCAGTTCTTTGACTTCCTTTAATAAATCAGCAATTTGCAAATTATAATGTTTAGTCATGATCTTTAAAAGACCAAAGCCTTGTTTGTCGAAAAAAGTTAATAATTCCCTATGAAAGGGAGAGCCTGATATCAACCCCGTAGGGTATACATGAAAGCGTAGACCTTTAGGCACTAATTTTTCGTTGATACATTCATTGAGGTAATTAACCTCCAATTGCAATTTCTTTATCTTGACCATTTTTAAATCAAGAAGTTTAAGCTTGTTACACAAAGTCAAGTCACTAACCTGCGCTGTATGAGCGTCGTTTGCCGAAAGTCCCGTTTCATTTATTTTCTGAAATGTCATGGCACTGGTGTCATTGAGCCATTTGTCGAACCCGGGAGTTCCAATAAGCTCTCGACTGCTCCTTCCCTCTTCTTGATTTACTCCTGTACACCGTAACCTGCTCTGGTTTGAGTCAGGGTTGAGGTTATGAGTTGTTCCTGTTTGCAGGTTAGCGTTGTTTTCACCCTCTCCAATTGTAGCATGCTGGCGTTGTGCCAGTGTAATAAAATCTTCAGAGTCGTTACCGGAAGCTAAAGAGGCTGCAGTACTGAAATTGCTAGATTCAAATCTAGCTGTTAGGTTGTCCACCCGTTGTGTCAGGGCTAAAATCAATGCAGTTAAATTCCCATCATTGCTAAGGTCTTCAGGTTGTTCCGTTGATAACGGGTTGTTATTAAAGAGATTACCAGACGTATTTGGGTTTTCCGTGGCCATGGAGCTCCGGTTTCAAAGACACAAAAACTGAATAAACTATCCAAAAACTGGCGAACCAAGAGCAAGGAGTCTCCGACCAAAAAAAACACCTCGTAGTTATTTAAAACAGTTCTTGAATTTATTCAGTAACGAACACAAATGCAGAGTAAAAAATCTACTAGTACCATTAAGCGCTTTTCGTCATCCTGAATAGGGTGACTTCTTCAGATAAAACATACAAAACAGCCTCCAGCTTATATAGTACACGCTAAATCGTGAAACAAGTGGTAATGCCATAATTAATCTAATTGCTACTGTTATTAATTGGGCTATCAGCTCTTAGAATTTAAAAGGGCAATGATATTTGCCGATTATTAAAACATAGATGTATAGACAGGCTGTAGTTTTTCAGAATGTTCCTGCCCTGTTCTAAAGTTTATACAGTTTATCTATAAGGAAAGATACCTTAAGTGTAGGCTTTATTTAGTCTACCTTGTATGTTGGTCTTCAAATGGAAATAAAACTATATTTATAACCTTATAGTGGTTGTAGTAAGATTTCTTCCCATAAGGAAGGTAGAGTATCTTTTTCCTCTTATGAATAGTGTATATTAATTTATTGACACGGACATTATTTTCCGGTCATTCCCACTCTAGTCCAAAATTAATAAATTTCATGTTAAGAATAAGGATAAAAATAAAAATAAAAATAAAAATGGAAATAAAGGAGCTAAGATGTATCCTATAAAGGGTAAATATTATTTCTTAAAATAGATGTAAAATTGATTCCTGATGTCAACCTGAATTCTAACCTGATTGATTAATCCATACCTTTAAAGGGCACTATCATCTAAACTACGACGACTGACCATAAAATTGGATAGTTAAAGAGGAATACACTCTAATTTCTTTATTGATTAAGGAGGAAATCTGTTTCACATGGATGGGGAGCCTATTCCATAAACGGGGTAGTCTCTGGGATACATACCCATCTTTCCAGCAAGTCCTATTTATATCACACGAAAAGTTTAAGTTGTTAGAATGGGTAACTTTGGTGCTGTTTGTTTTGTGGATATGTAGGAGGTCCATCATAATGGGGTCTGACAATGCCCTGTATACCAGGCATAGATCACCCCTCAAAAGTATGTAGGAGACAGACTACATGGATAGGCCTTGAGGCCATCTGAATAGGACATTTTTCTTACACCCTGTATTCTTTTAGTGAGTAACCTTTGGACATTCCAGTTCGATAAGCCTGCTTAAGTACATAACAAAGGAGGCATTGTACTCAATGATACGTCTGATGAATGCTGAATACAGTGGAGCAATGACTTCTTTGGACCTAGATGCTATACCTTTATTTATAAGTCGAGCAACATAGAATGATTTTCTCACCACTGTAGACACGTGATGGTCAAAGGCTAGATTACTATCTGTGTGTGTCCCTAAGTCCCTGACTACTGGGTCAACTCTAAAGGGTTTGTTGTCACTACAATAGTTACCAGAGATGGATGACTTTCCAAAGGATACTATTATGCATTTCTTGGCATTTAGTTTTAGTTCACGGTTCTGACACCAGTTGTTTCTGTGTCAGCCCCTCCTGGAGAACGTTTGTGTCATTGTGGGATTCAATGACAGCTCCTAATTTGCAATCATCTGTAAATTTAGTCAGCCAGAGACCACTGACATTGGTCTTGACTTCTGAGAAGTAAATGCCAAAAAGGAGCAGTCCAAGGACTGATCCCTGAGGGAATCCACTTGTGACTGGCCTCTTTGTAGAGATGGACTCCCCAGTTATAACTTCCTGCATACTGTGTATGAGCCAGTTGGCTATCCACCAGGTGACATTCAAGAGGTTAGGTACAAACCCGTGTTTGTCAACAATGCCTGAGTTGTGTATTGTGTCAAATGCATTGGCCAGATGAAGGTAGGCAGTGTGAACTATTTTGCCCTTATCCATTGCTTTGGTGACCTTCTAAAAAAGTCCACCAGGCTGAGAAGGCATGATCTGCCTTTGATGAAAGCAAAATGAGTTAGTTCTATTGTCTGCAGGTTTACTGTATTTCTATTGATCATCTCCATAATAATTCTTTACATGGCTGCTTTACATATAAGACTAGTGAGATTTATGGGTCTGTAGATGACCCATGTTTGTGCAGAGGGATGACTGTTGCCTTCCTCCATTCATGAGGCATGAAATCTGTTTGGAAGCTACAGTTAAATAGTAATTCCAGAGGCCCTGATAGGTCATATTTCATGCTGTTCAGAAGGTATCCTGGGAAATTGTCTGGGCCCATTGATTCAGAGTTCTTGGTCTTAGAGAGAGCATTAAGGACCTTTTCCCTAGTGATAGTAGGGGAGTTAAATTTGATGATATTTCCTGAGGGAAGGGTGAGGTGGAGATCAGGGTAAAGTTAGAGCTGAATTTATCAGCCAGGAGGTTTGCTACATCTTCTGGCTCAGTACTGATGGATCCATTTACAATGAGCTCTGAACACAACTGTGTTTTGCCTTTGAGGTTGCAAACATAGCTAAATAATGCTTTGTGGTTGCCCTTCGTCTGGGAGGCCAAACCTACCTCAAGTTTGGCTTTGGTAGACTTTATTTGTCCTCTGAGTTGTTTGTCTAGTTTTGAGAGTGTTTTTAACTTGCTGGGTGCTGCACCTCCTAATCTGTCCTGTATTCCAGATTGTTACTATCCCATCTGCTTCCTTCATAAACACTGAATTGGAATATCCAGTTAGAATGTTCAGTTTCCCCTCAAACTCCTGGTTTTCCTTTTCCAAGCTGGTTCTCTAGTCTCCCTCTCCATGTTCTCCTTTCCTCACCATATCTGATAAAGGTTTTCTTCCCAGTATTATGGTCTGCAGCTAACAGTTTGCATATTTCTCCCTTTGTTCACCTGATCAACATGGCTTTCCAAATGATCACCACACTTGTTCCCCTAGCTAGCTCATGTATCTTTTTTTTCAGTTCTTCTTATGGTTTTCCTCAACTCCCTAGGTGATTGAAACTGAAATTCAGGTCATACCTCTCAACTGTCCAGATTTTTGTCTCATGTTTTTGGCCCATTTTTCATAAAATTGTGTTTTTCTTGCAAATTATTGGCAAATCCTTTAAAGACTAAAGCATAGAAAATTATGACAGGCATTTGAATTTTAGACTTCATACTCTTCAGAAAATTCATGCTAATGCAAAACGTGTTATTCTATCAACTTTCTCTTTGTAAGAGCAATATTTAAAAATTGTTCCTATTTATGAGCCTTTGTCCCACTTTTATTTATAGCTTTGCCCAGAATTCTTGATCTAAAAGGTTGAAAAGTATGATTCAGCTGCTTTTCACATTGACAAACATTTTTACCCCTTTTCCATCCTTCCTCACATAGCCTCTGTATAGTTTCTCTGTGCTGCATTGATGTCTTCCTGCAATTTCATACCTCCATTTATGACCCTTTCTTTTTGCAAGAATCAGTTTAAAGTCTCAGGCTCTGGTCTTTATAATGACACTTCATTCTCTATCCACAGCATGTGTGAAATATACACTTGTGTAGTCAGTATTTGGCAGTGTAGCCCTAAACTCTAAATCTCTCATATCATCTCAGCCTACAGAGAACAAGGCCACATATTCTTCAATTTTTATGGTTTCAGCTTAAACATTTTTCTTTAACCTTATCACCTGATTAAATTTATCTGTTATTCTAATCATCTTAGTTTTGGTTTTAACACTTGAGCTTCAGGCATTACATTTAAGTTTTTTGTGGTCTGCACTCTTGTGGACAAATCCTTATCAAAGCCCTCTTTCCATATGTCCCCCAAGTATTCAGGACACTATCTGGACTATTCCCATCAGTTTCTCCTACTAGCCTGGTTGACATGGCATACTGAGACAGTGTAGAACCTTCCTCATGTTCATTGACAGCCTTCTTCTCCTGGCACATAATTCTTCTACTTGCGAGAAATGTATCTACATCAGTAACCTGGAATCCATGCTTTCTCGTGCCACAGTCAGTACTCCTGACAAAAGAGGAGAATGACAGCACAAACATCAAACCACTCACATCACATAGCCAAGCACAACACACACACACCTATGTAGAGGTCCTCAATAAAAACTTACCTAAACAGGAGAGACCTCCAAAACACACTCACAAACATTCCACACACAACACCAAACACATCACACACAGCAGACAATACACCAGTGTCTCACAAACACAGCCCATAAGGTATAACAATAAACCAAACATACTAGTCATTGGTGACTCAGTTGTGAGACACACTGATGTCCCCCTCAACGGGCTCGACAAGGAGAAGGCATGGGCAGTTTTGCCAGGTGCCAGAATCCACCACATCACACACGTACTTAAGTCTCTCCACAACAGGTTTAAGTATGACTGTCATTTTCCATGTTGGTGTGAATGATTTGAAATGTACTTCCCTGGACTATATGAAGAGAGACATGGTGGAGCTCTCAGAGTATGTGTCCCAGGCAGGCATAACCCTAGCCTTAAGCAGCATCCTATCTTCATCAAGAATAATACCACAATACCAACAAAAAATAAATGACTTTAAAATTGGTTTAGTTTCTGGTGTCATTCCAAGGAGGTCTGGTATTTGTCTGCCTGAGATGACATGGTTGATAGGCCTTGATGCTTTGCCAGAGATGGCCTCCACCTGTCACCCCTGGGATTCTGGTTCCTGTCCAAGGCTCTTGCCTCCTCCATTATGCCTTTTCTAGGCAGTGTCCCAAAGCAAACCTTACAACATAAAAGATCTGTCAAAAAGCAAATTGAATGTCATGCTGCTTAATGCTAGGAGCTTTAACCTGAAAATGTACTCACTGGAGGCTCTCCTCATACTGAAAAATACCAACATCTGTGCAGTCACTAAAACTTGGTTCAGAGCTGCAGAGGGCACCCCTGCCTTACCAGGCTATACTTCATTCCACACATTCTAACCCCAAAATGAGGTTGGGAAGACTAAAGGTGATGGGGTCTCTGTCTTTATTAAGGATAGGCACACCTCCACACTGGTTTGCCAGCATGAAAAACTGGAACTACCCCAGGTACAACTTGCAGTTGACAAGACACCCATCCAACTTTTGCCAGCTCTAGACCCCCCTCCATGACTCAGACACCCTCTCCTCCTACCTGCACATACTTGACTCGATCAAAGTACCCCCTAACACCCTGATCCTTGGTGACATCAACTACCCCACCATAGACTGGGTGAACTATCCCTGCACTAATGCATTCACCCAATCATTCCTTGACTTCATCATTTGTAATGCACTAGACCAGCTCATCTCATTCCCCACAAGATGAGCTAGCATTCTGGACTTGGTTCTCACCAACATGGGTGACAGCTGCACCACTCCCAAAGTATGGTCTTCCCTGGTGAGATCAGATCACTGCTCTGTCTCATCTGAAGTTTCTATCCCACCCACCCCCACCAGCAATAACCAGGCTAAAAAACTTCTCAAAGGCTGACTACAACCTCCTAAAGGAGGGGATCAGTAGCTTCACACCACCAACCCCTCAGAGGATGCAGACAACTATGGTGAACAGTATGCCAATGCAGTATGCAAGCACTTGTACAACTACATGGACTCAGCCATACCCAAGAGAATGAAAACCTGCTCCTCAAGGAAACCCAAACCTGTCTGGTGGACATCCTCTATCAACAGGCTTTACAACAAATGGAAAAAAATGTTGTCCAAGGGTAAAAAAGAACAAATTACAAATTCAAAAAACTCCCTCCTTAGCCTCACCAAGCAAATTAGATGACTAGTGAAAACCTCCAAAGCCAATTATGAATCAAATCTAGCCTCTGAAACAAAGGGAAATGACAAAGTCTTCTTTCAGTTGCATATAAATCTCCATGGCAAAGCTCAGGTTTGTTCCAAATTAGTACTTAATTGTATCACTTAAACTGATCCTGATGACTTAGCCCATTCAACATCCCCAATACTTGTTCCGCACTTTACATCTCTGTTAAAAGCCCTATCCAAGGCAAAGAACACAGCTTCCATGGGACCTGATAGTATTCCTGGCTCTATTCTACACCATCTCCAGCAAGAACTAGCTTCACCATTGAGAACCCTATTCAATTACAGCCTAAGTACAGGCTTCATTCCAGAAGAGTGGAGAACTGCCATTTGTCATCCCCTTGCACAAAGGTGGTACCACTACTGACCCTGGAAACTTCCATCCAATTAGCTTGACAAGTCTGATCTGTAAAGTCATGGAGTATATTTTTATGGATCTCATAAACAAGGACATAGGCAGCCTCCAAGCACTTGGCCCCACCCACTTCACATTTGTCAAAGGCAGATCTTGCCTGTTGAACCTAGTTGATGTCTTTGAGACTGTAACTAAGGCCCTGGATGGGGAGAAGTCAGTACACACACAGCTTACCTTGTCCTGGCCAAGGCTTTTGACCCAATACCCCACTCGGGCATCATTGATACTCTAACACATCTTGGTATAAATCCCTATCTCATCAGGTGGGTAGCCAACTGGCTCACTGATAGGACCCACAAGATCAATATAGGTGCCTCCACCTCCGACAGCAGAACTGTTACTAGTGGTGTTCCCCAGTGATCTGTCCTGGGACCCATACTGTTTGGCATCTACTTCTCAGAGGTCCAGACAAAGAAAAAAGGCCTGTGGCTGACCAGGTTTGTGGATGACTGTAAGTTGGGTGCTGTCATTGACTCTTCAAATGATGTTAACATACTGCAAAAGGGTCTCACATCTACAAATGACTGGTGTCAAAGTCATGGCCTTAAGTTAAACACAAAGTATTAGCATACCATTCAGCAAAAACATAGCCCCTACTGATTACCGACAACCCCCTAAGCACAGAACCTGTGATGAGAGATTTGGGTACTCAGGTTGACAACAATCTCACATTGCATTGGACCATCATGTGGCAGCAGTGGCCAGAAAAGCCTTTTACTTGTTCATCTCATAAGTAAAGGTATTACCTCCAGAAAAAAGAAGGTTATTACCTCTCTGTATTCCTCCCTCATTAGACCTATAATTGAGTATAGCGCCCCATTTGGTATGTACCTCTCCAAATACCTGTACCAACTGGAAAGGGTACAGAAATACAGCACAAAGAATCCATGTCCTCCAACACCTGTCTTATGTGGACAGGCTCAAATTACTATCACTCTAATCAGTATCATTCAGATTGCTCAGAGGTGATCTTTGTCTCACCTACAAGGCAATTTCAGACCCTGCCCTACTAGAGATGCTCCATATCCATAAGTCTAACTCCTTGTGCATTACCCACTCAAAAGGCCTAAATCTAATGTGCAACAACAAAACCTGCTAGAGACAGGTTCATCTCCCGGAGGCTGCCCCATCTCTGGAATAGACTTGCCATACACGTCAGAGTACCTCACTGACCCTCTTCAAGTGCAAACTTAATGAGTAGATGGGAAACAACAAATTTTTCCAGGGGGTTCCACCTGTGTCCCTCACTGATGGGGTGTGACAGGTGCTGACTGAGGTTTCTTCTTTGGGGATAAACTCTTGGCTAGGCTTGTAAGGGCCTCAGGGCCATTAGCCTAGTAATCTAATATGATCCTATGACCCTATTACAAGATGAAGACCTCAGTCAACCTTTTGTCTTTCCCCACCATACATGTTTGCTGGGACTTGTCAGATTAAAGTCTTCTGTCATAACCACCCTCTTCCTTCTGTCTGTCCCTCCTTTCAGTTCATGATTAGCTCCTCACCTCTCATAAGGATTCTTCGGTAGTTACTAGGCTATTGGCTCAAGATCCACTTTAAGCTTATCTAAGATTACCCAAATTTACAAAAATATTGTTGATGTATCAATACTACAAGGAATTTTACAGGTATGATATAGTCTTGTACACATCCAGTGTTCACAGGCTGTCCCTGTTCATTAGGGACATTGGTGCCTAACCATGGCATTTTTTCACATTGAATTTTAGTCCATGCCTTTGGCACTATTTATTTTGTCTGAACCAGGCCCTGCTGAACAGTATATGCATCTTTAGGGGGATTCAGTGATCTCACCTAGTTTGCAATCATCTGTAAACTTTTTTCAGCCAGAAGCCCTTGACATCAGAGAAGTAAATGCCAAAAACAGAGAGGCCCCAGCACTAATCCTTGCAGGACTGTGGCAATGATTTGCCTCTTTGTGAAGGCAGATTCCTGTCTCCTAATTTCTTGCATCCTGTCAGTGAGACAGCTGGCTATCCATCAGTGGACATATGAATTTATGCCTAATTATGTAAGTTTATCCACAATGCCCATGTGAGGTCTTGTGCTGAATGCCTTGGCCAGGCTGAGGTATGGCATGACCTGCAGAAGGAATCAATGTACCAGATTCCTCTTTGGTTCCACTAGTCTTTCTGCAAGGTAGCCTCCTTTTGCTACTTTGTCCTCCTTTCTCTGATTCTACTTAGCTGCTTGCTCCACTCTGCTTACCATGTCCCATCTCCTCATCTTCAGTCACCTGTCTCTACAGTACTTTCCTTAGATATACTTGCACCTTCAGTCCTTGGCACATGTTGTGCTCTTATCTTATCCTGATGCCAACATTCCTTTAGATACACTGACAGACCTTCTTCATCTTAGGTTCATAGGTATGTACTAGGCTATCTGCCCGAGGGCATTTATAAGCCTAGACAAGAGTGTGTCGGCTATTGCCACCCCATTGATTAATTAACTGATCCTTTTTCAAGCATAGTCAATGAAGTGACCCCAGGGGTGTATTTTATGTTACCCATCCACTTGTCAAGGTTTCTCTTGAAGTGTGTTAGTGAGGGGCTCTGCCTAATGTAGTTTGGAATTTTGTTCCAGAGCATGGGGAGTCTCTGTGACGGGAATCTATCCCTCCAGCATGTTCTATTTATTGTGTGATGAGGTTTAGCTCACTAGAGCACGTGGCTCGCTGTGACTTGGATTTCTTTAGGTGGAGCATGTCCATCGATTCTGAGTTAGACATAGCTTTGTAAGTCAGGCAGAGATCACCTCTGAGTAAGCAATATGCCACTGAGTACAGCCAGAGTTTTTTTCATTCAGGCTGCATAGGACATATGTTTGAGGCCAGTAATCCTCTTGGTGAGGTACTTTTGTGATCTCTCCAGCTGTTGGAAGTGTCTTGTGAGGTACGCCCCGGCATTGTACTCTATGATGAGTCTGATGAGTGATGAGTAGAGGGGCACTATAACCTCTTTATTTCTAGATGCAAACCTTTTAGTAATTAGATGGGCTACATAGAAGGATTTCCTAACTACTTTGGCAATATGATTGTCAAAGGAGAGATTACTATCTACCTGGGTCCCCAGATCTCTTATTACCTCTTCTGTATTAAGGGGGCTGCCACCTATGTGGTAATTCGTGGGTGTTTTGTTTTTCACAAACAGGATGACTATGCATTTTTTGGCATTTAGCTTGAGGCCATGAATGACACCAGGTGTCCGTCTCAGTAAGGCCCTTTTGGAGGATGTCAGTGTCAGCCGGAGAGTCAGATATGGCTCTCAGTTTGCAGTCATCGGTGAACTTGGTTAGCCATAGTCCTTCTGTCTTTGTTTGTACTTTGAGAAGTATATGCCGAACAGTAGGGGTCCCAAGACTGAGCCTTGTGGGACACCACATGTGACTGGTTTAGAGTCAGACCTGGAGCCCACTATTCTTACCGTGTGAGTTCTGTCTTTAAGGCAGTTGGCAACCCATCTCATGACATAGGGGTTTATGTTCAGGCTGGTGAGTTTTTCTGTAATAGCCAAGTGGGGAATGGTGTCGAAAGCCTTGGCGAGGTCAAGGTAGGCTGTGTGAACAATCTATCCATCATCTATGGTTTTGGGGACTGTCTCGAAGAAGTCATCCAGGTTTAGTAGGCATGATTTGCTCTAACAAAGCTGAACTGGGTCAGGTCAAGTGTTTGGAGGTTCCCAATGTCTTTATTAATGAGTTCCATGATGATGTGCTCCATAACCTTGCAGACCAGGCTAGTCAGGTTTATGGGGTGATAGTTACTAGGGTCAGTTGTGGCCCCTCCTTTTTGGAGTGGAATAACCATTGCTGTGTGTCATTCTATGGACACATAGCCTGTGGAGAGGCTGAGGTTGAACAGAGTGTTTAGGTGGGGGTTAGTTCATTCTGTAGTTCGTGCAAGATGCAGCCTAGGACACCATCTGGCCCCATTGATGCTGTGTTTTTGGCTTTTGAAAGGGCTACTTTCACATGTGCGTCTGTGATTTCTGGGACACTTTACTTTTCTGGTATTGTTGTGGGCCCTTTTGGGGGTGAGGGGCATGAAGCTTGTACTGAATCTATCTGCCAGGATGTTGGCAATATCAGTAGGTTCAGTATATTTTGTGCTATTTTGCACTAGTTCAGTGCATATCTGCGAGTTGCCACTTAGATTCTTAACATAGCTAAAGAAGGCTTTGTGGTTATCTTTTGAATCCTTGGCTATTTTTCTTTCGAAGTTAGCCTTGGATGATTTTATGAGGGACCTTAGTTTCTTACTGATACTGATCAGGGATGTCATTCCATCTTGGGATTTCTTTTTTTCTGAACTAGTTTCCTCCTTCTGTTGTATAGCCTGTTTATGGCAGGGGTCCACTAGACTGGTTTCTTTCTCTTAGAGGAGTGAGTCTTGGTTTTGCTAGGGATGGCATGATCCATGCATCCTTGTAGGTGCTCATAGAGTGCATTTGTAAAGGTTTATGCATCTTGGGCAGCGTTATACTTTAGCGCGGGGGCTGTGAAAGTTACCGCCATTGTCTTAAGTAAGGTGAAGTTTGCTTTAGAAAAGTTTTTTACTGTGGTTTCCTTAGTTGGGGGTGGTGGTGGGGTGTGAACATCCAGAGTGATTAGTTTATGGTCTGATCTAATCAGTGACTGGTTGACCTCCGGTGTGGAATACCTGTCGCCCAGTTTGTGATGACCAGGTCCAATATGTTTTCACGTCTGGTAGAGGTGTTTACCAGCTGATCCAGGGCATTTGAGTTTATGAATTCCAGAAAGCGCTGGGCCTGGGAGTTTGTACTAGAGTAGTTTTCCCAGTTAATGGTAGGGTAATTGAAATCACCCAATATCAGGGTGTTCAGTAGGACCTTCATGTTTTCCAGTGTCTCCAGAAAGGTGGAGTGGTGGTCCTGGGTCATGGAGGGTGATCTGTAGCAGGCCACAATTTGCATTGCAGATTTGCCTGATGTTAGTTGCACATGGATGATCTCAGAGGTATTATGCTGTGTCACTAACTTGGAGGTGTAGGTATCCTTGATGTATATGGATACACCCCCTCCTTTTGTGTTTCAGTTCATGTTCTGTGGCCGAAACGTGTGGTACAAGTTGTAGGCCGGTAATGCTGGGGTGCTGTCTGGAGCCTTGAACCAGGTTTCAGTTACTGCACAGATGTCAACGTTCTCCATACTGAGGAGTGCTTCGAGCGCATGCATTTTGAGATTTAAACTCCTGGTGTTGAGTAGCATAACCCTCGGTTTTTTGTTAATTGTGCTGTTTATGGAGGTGGGTTTGACTTTTGAGCCTTGCCTAAAAAAGGCACTATGGGGTCAGCAAGAGCCTTGGCCAGTATTCGAAAGCTTAGGGGTGACAGGTGCAAGCCATCTCTTGTGAAGCAATGCGGCTTGTCGAGCATGTTGTTACAGGCTGACAGACACTGGATCCCCCTTGAATGATACCAGAAGCTTAGCCAATTGATGAAATTGATAATTTTCTCTTTATACTGAGGTATCATTCTTAGTGAGGGCAGGATGCTACTCAGGGTCAGGGTCATACCAGCCTGGGCTACATGATCAGCGATCTCTTCCATGTCTCTCTTCATGTAGTCTAGGGAGGTATGTCTCAGGTCATTCACACCAACATGAACAATGACAGAGTCATATTTGTACTTGTTCTGGAGTGACCTGAGTGCTTGTGTTACGTGGGTGATTCTGGCACCCGACAGGCAGCTAACAGTAACCTTCTGATGTCCAGCCTAGTGAGTGGGACATCAGTGTTCCTGACTATAGAGTCACCTATTACTAGTATGTTAGATATGTTATTTTGCCTTAAGGGCTGTGATTGTGCGGCACACTGATTTTGTATTTTATGTATTGTCTGGTTTGTGACAGGAGGTGCAGGTTATTTGGGTGTCTGCTTTGGAGGTCTCTGATGCCTTTGCAGGTTTTTATTTAGAGCCTCCGACTATGATTTTGTGTAATTATGTGTATTTTTTGACAGTGTTGGTTTAGTAGGTCTGTGTGTGGCTGGAGGCATGGTACAAGTGTTAACCTTCTCCTCTTGACTGTCTGTTCCAGTCTTTGGTAGAGACAGCTTAGTCTCCAGTTTGGCTGTATAATTGCATCTCTCACATATGTTAGTGTTTTGTGGTAGGAGGAGAGGGTTGTCTGTGTGCATGAGGCAGTTGTAACATTGCTTCAGGATACCCAGATTCACCAGCTGGACTGGAGAGTGCACCTGAAGTTGGCCTTTGGTCATGCCTGAATAGTAGGGTGAGCTGCTTAGTCGCTTGGTTGGTGAGGGGTGAATAAAGAGCCTTGTCCTGCTGGGCAATCAAGTGTCAGGGTATATTACTGCTTGATATTAGGTCTGAGCAAGTGCTGGGCTGTAGGATGCTTTTCGAGTGCTTAGGTTGAGAGTTAGACTAGTTTCAAGGGAAAAACTGAAGAGGAGACTTAGTGGAGCCGGGTATAATTTAACAGTAGCTAACCAGCACTACAAGGTGGGCAAAACTGTACAAACACAGTTTTTATAGCAGAGAAATGAAAGAGATAAAAATTAGCCCAAAATGGCCAATAAACTACTAACTTCTGGGCTGGAACCACTCTTCCAGTGACAGATAGGGTGCTCAAAGCTCCCCTCTCTCACAGGTGAACAGAGAAACTTCCTTCTATCCAAGTAAGGTATGGGCAACTCAGAAACTTGACAGCCCTGAATTCAGCACTAGCTTGAAAACTGGACTCTATTAGCTTAGAAAGGCGGGAAGCAAGGCATTTTTTTTTTTTTTTTGAAAAGATAAGGCAAAAACAGTAAAAAAAAAAATACACTTAAAACAGCTGTAAACAACTACAAACGATCAGAAAAGTCCATCACACTTTAGTGTGTAGCCTACAACAGTTAACCAAATTATTTAAACAAATAATGACTTTTTAAAAGTGCAGGTAGTCAAATAAGTACAATATGTGAAAAAAACAAGCTTTTAATTCACAACAAATGCTGGAAAATCGGCGTTTAGGCGGAAAACAGTTAAGTACAGCAAGAATGTACAGAAAACTGATACTTAATCACTTCAAAGTCTCTCTTCTAATCTAGAAGGCTTGTATCAGTTTAAGGCTTTCTAATGGTTCCCAGTAGGTTAGTTACAGGAAAGACGGGAAACAAGCGCAGATGTGGTCTTTTAAAGCAGAAAGTTGAAATCGATGGACAAACTGTCCAAATGGTCAATAAACTACAATTTCTGGGCCAAGAACCACTCCTCTTGTGGTACACAGGCTACCTAGTGCTTACCAATCCCACTGATAAGCTAGAAGGCTTTCCTCCAACACAGAAAGGCTTGCGGGGCTTAGAAGGTTACCAACAGTCCTGAATACAGCAACTCTGTATATGGACTAGGCTAGTTACAGGAAAGGAGGGAAACAGGCACAAGTGCAGCTTTCAAACCAGAAAGTTGAAAGAGATGGAAAAAAAACTGCTCAAATAGCCAATAGCTACAATTCCTGGGCCAGGGACCACTCCTCTTGTGGTAGATAGGCTACCTGATGCTTACCACTCCCACTGATACGTCCTGACCTTCCTAAACACCTTGTACCCCAGTACCAAATTGTGACATCCCCTCTTGCCTTTGGCCTGGCTGGAGATGATTGATCAGAACTTCAGCAGTTGATACAAAGCCTCCAGAACAATACAAATGTGTTCAGTGGACCATTTTCCTTATAGTGCCAGTGCCAGAGCCTACATTATGCACCAGCTGATGTGTAGGTATATGCAAGCTTCCTTAGAGTGCTACCTGCATTGTGATACACAGTACAAGTTAAAGCAGTGCAGGGGGGGTTGTCCCCAGATGGTAGCAGTCTACCAGCTTTACCTGTGCTGTGCTGTTAAGAGGGAGAAGTAGCTTAGCTGTCAAATGACTAGTAGATTGACTCACTCAGAGTGCTGGTGTGACATTCCCTTCACCGTGAATTATGCAGAAGAAAGATACAGATGGACTACAAAAGTAAACCAGATTTTAAAAGACTAACCAGTAGAACAAATGCATTACTCAACTGTTGACTAGTTTTCTAGTACAGAGTAACTATCTTTTAACCAGTTCAATACATACACATGTATGCAAACCTTGCCACAGACAGAAGTCTCATTTACAGTGTTGTCACGAATTATGTACACAGTTAAAGTGGGAAGACCTTTTTTATTTATTTGTCTATTTATAAGAATTTATAAGCTTTCAAGGTTCACATATATATACATATATACAAGGTATAAGCTATATGCTTAACCAGTATGATGGGCAGCAATACATAATTCAACTTTAGAATACATTATTTACAATAACATTATTTATGGCAAAGAACTAGACCTTACATATTTACATCAATTAATAAGATGTATATTAATTCTGTGTTGGTACTTTTTACCTTTTACAAGATGAAGTGGTACTAAGCATGAGCTTCGGTTTTTAAATTGATTTAGTGTGTTTTTAAGGTTATTTTATATCTATTATTCGATAAGTAAATAGGTGTTACAATGAGTACAATTTTTATGGCTTTGGCCACTATAGAAAAAGTACTTAATTTTGTTATACAAATGTGTTTTTAAATTTTAATAGGATAATTGATGAATAAAGGCGGGTCTTACTGTGGGGCGTTGCTTATATAAGGTGATGCATTTAAAACTTTCAATGTTCTGATGAAGGCAGTTTTTTCACTGCAGAAAGCGCTTAACATTATTGGATCTAATAAACTATCACTGTCTCCAGCTTTGTCTTCGGATTCCTGGTGTATTGTTGCCATTCTAGGCTTTTTTATTTTTGTTGGTTGGACACTGGGATATTTGTTCTTTTATTTGTCTATTTGTTGGGGTTTTTTTTAGATAGGTAGGTAGTCAAAGTTTAGCCAGGACAGCAGATTTAGCTGCATGAATCTAGTTCAGCCACAGCATGGGTACAATTTACAAAGGAGCACAGCAAACAGGTAATTGAATACACCAAACATATTATCATGAATTTGACACTTTCGGAAGATATATACATTTATTTGCCAAACAGACTTAACTGAAATTCATTCACATATCAGGGGTATTAGGGATACATCTTAGGGTAAGAGTATGTATGCTGTATTATTGTACCAGCATTTCTAAGGCTGTTACTTAGTGGCACTGTAGCATGTTTCATAGTTAAAAATTCATTATTTACACTGTCTACAGCAGTTACAATGATTTTACTGTGAGCATTGAAAATAGCCTAGTAACTGTGGCTCAGTGGAGGAATGAGAGGGGGTAAGTGGACAGGAAATGTTGAGTTACATTATAACATGGAGTTGTTATAAAAATATACATGAAGTACACCTGGTCAGATAAGTACATTATTTCTGCTTAAACTGTTCATCTTATTAGCTAGGCAGCATAAAACTGATTCTGGACTTAAAGGATCTAATTTTTTTCTTCATTTTCTTTTTTCAGAAAAAATTGTGAAAGTTGGTAAGTAATTTTATCTTGTTTTAAACTGTGAAGGTTTAATAAAAGGAAATGAACAGCTTTATAAAGTGCAAGGTATTCATATATAAGTCAATATTCTGCTGCTTCTGGTTCTTGTATAAGGAGTAATAAAGTCTGTGTTAGGCACTCAAAAGTCAAAAACACAGTGCCTTAGACCAAAGATAACTCCTCCAAGCAAATAATTAATACTGATTTTATTACCAAAAAAACGATATTAACGCTCCTTCACACAATTGTGTTTTCGTCCGAACAGGACTTCATCAGATAAAATTATTGTACCAACAAATCAATTATATACTTATAACCAGTTAATTGATTAAAACTAGTCCAATAAAACCACACAATTCCATTTGAATTTATCAAATCAAATTCAATATGGTAGTTCATGAATATTAATTAGTTTGCCATATGAAAACGTGCATTAGTGCTTGCAATACTTTACCTACCTAAAAATCCTTTTAAAAACTTTAAACAATAAATATGTGAAATACATATAGATATTCTTTTCACTAGTTAAATAAGTTAAAATTAATTAGATAAAATCACATTAATTCCTGAACTACTTAATTTAAATGTAAACATTTCTTCCAGGGATGAATACTGAAAATCCATTCATACTGACAGTGTTAGTATTACATTGGTATCTTACTCCCTCTAGTGTCTTTTTGTTGTTATTACAATTAAATTTTATTTGATTTTAATTTCAGCAAAGACACTATGGATAAATAATCATTTAAGCCTGGATCCTTTCCTGCTTCCAAGCTAACCTGCCACTATAATTCTTTACTTTCAAGGATGTAATATATAATGGAGGAGATATATAAGGAGAAAAACAAAGCAAAAACATACAACTCCACAAACATTTCTTGTATGTCTCTGCAGTTTCATTTAAAGAATACTTTTGCTACTAGGTATACTATTTGTAGCACATGTTAGAGTAGCTGTGCCACCACATCTGGTACCTGACTGGACTACGTGTAGCATTCCCCATGGTTGTAGTTGCCACTGCCTTAAGACTAAGCTGCTAAGCCAGTGTAAAAGCAATCAAGCCTTTAGACATGTTATTTTGACCTAGCATACAGCTAATAATTATATTTTATTACCAGGGTGGCTGAAAAATGTTCAGGTCAGTCATTTGAGGAACATGACTGGGGTATTTACATTTAAGTGCCAGCTGGCTCTCCAGGGGAACATTAACTATATGCCAGGAAAGCAGTGAATCAGTGCTATAACTGCTGACTGGTTTGAAACAAAGCTTTGTCAGTCAATCATATAAGTTCATGGGAGGTTACTAGGCTATTGGCCCTTGGGCCTTTATAACCCTAGCCATGTTATACCCTTGTTCCATTATTAACCAAGTTGTATGCTCAATATTTGCAGGGCAAGTCTATGATCAGCACCGACTGCCCTTATCAAAGAAGGATGTAGGTGACACCCCCCAGAGTAAATTTATGGTCTCCCATCCAGTTGTCTAAGTTATGCTTAAATAGGGTCATTGATGTGCTCTGTTTTATGTGAATTGGGAGTTTGTTCCAGAGGAGTGACAATCTCTGGGAGACATATCTGTCTCTCCAACATGTTCTGTTAATGTAGCAGGCTAGGTTAGGATCCCTAGAATAACAACGGAGGGAAAAATCTTAGCTATTAAAACCGTACTGAAGCTAACCCCTTTCAAAAGTTTAATTTATACCCAGATTACGATAAACAATAATGCTTACTATACACCATCTGTTCTAAGCAAATTTAATGCTAAATACTCATCAATCTGCCCTTTCTGCCCTAATGAAAAAGTGGACATATTACACATATTTTGAAGCTGCATGAAAGTATATAAATTAAGTCTCAAACTGGAAAAAATGGGGTACGAAAAATCTACTTTTTCGTGGGAAACAGCAATCTTACATATCACTCCAGGCAAACTACCAAATATAATTAAACACATCCTTATAACAATGTGTGCCCTTATCAGGTATTGCATAGCCAAAAATTGGATCGATAAATCTAAGATCTCCTGGGAAGACTTCCAGAAACTAGCTGTTAAATTCAGATCCTTACATAAATTAGCAAATAAATCTACTAAAAATATGCTTACTTCCAAAAATATTGAGGTTTTCTGCTAGATGCAATATTAAAAGTCTAAAGTAAATTCCTTTGCCCTGATACTACTACCAGTTTGTTGTTCGATAATTTTGATATGTTCTTCGTGTGCTTAGACAGAAGGTTTATTTGTTTTTGTTTTATCATAAGGACTTAACTCTATATCAGTTGAGAAGCTCTGACTTTTAAATGATTGACATCAAATGTAAGTAGTATATAGGTTTTTAGTTTTAAGATCTAGATGTTGTAGTTAAGTAGTTAGATTTTTAGTTAGAACTTCACATTAAAAACATTATGGATGCCCATGCCTAAGATACATATCTTTGGAAATAAAATAGTTGTTACACTCTAAAGCTTTTGAAAATCACTTATATCACCAGTAGTTTTTATCTTCTCATACCTTTATTATGATAATCGCATTATGGTCTATAAAGCTTACTTCCCTTCTTCTTAATTTTATTTTTGTTTCAATCATGTGGCAATGAGCGAGTCAGCATCTGCTAACAGCATGCAAGTGCTGGTAGTTAACCTTTGTCTTATACAAAATATACATTTACTCCCAAATATTAGTACTGTTTTGGTCAAACCTCTTCATTATTGACATAAATATTTAGTTTTATAAAAATGTTTTGAGACTCACTACAATTATCTGAAACTGATATCAAAATGTTCATATACCGATGAGTTTCAATTAATTGTAGTGAGTCCAAATCAACATCTTCAGCTGAATTTATCTGAGTGCATACCGGAAAAAGGGATGTATCCACTTTTCTGGACATGAATATTAATATTTCATAATAGGCCTCACCAGTGTTCAAAGTGTAATGATAAACTATCTTTAACAAAGGCAACAACATTAAATATTTTAAAATGCACTGTACTGAACCAATCAGATGACTTGTTAAAGTTGCTTCGAGCAATACCAGGGATAGAAGCAAGGACTTCCCCAAAAATAGTTTAGCATTAGGCCAGTATATATTAAGCTACTACACTCAGAAAACTGAACATTGTAACATTCACAAAAAGAAAAAAAAATGGCTCCATTGAATTGAATGATTCATCTTTGTTTTCCTCATAACATAGCTGTGTACACTATAAAAGAGACAACAGCTGGTAAAAATAAACGTTAAATTCCATATGTGAGATCTTCATACAGTAAATTTTATTACACAGCACTATAAAACAAACTGCCTTTTGTGGAATCAGTTTAGTTATATGCAGGTTGATGAAGCTGAGTGTTTGAAAACTTACAGCTGCCATACTGTCCAATCTGTATTGAGCCTGGCCACACATGGTAAGAGAAAATGTTTAGTTGTTACAGATTTAGACTATATTATGCTGTCATTTAGTTATAAACGAGCTCAGTATTTAGGTTTCTTTTTGCTATACCGTATGGCAAGCCCCACCCACTTCCCATGGTAATGCATGCTAACCCTAACCCTTGCCATGCTCCTTACCTCAGAAAATTTCTATTTTCACTACCACTATTAACAAATCTGAGCAGAATTGATTAGTAGAGCTATGGGATATTTGTTTCCTTTTTCATTGTAGTGAGTTTCACTAATTTGTGTTGTAATTATTAACTGTCTGCATGTTTTGGCTGATGTTTTGTGCGTTGATCATATAACATGTTAATTATTAATGATATAATACAGATAATATAATGCTACACAAGAAATGTGAAACAGCAAAACAAGGTAGCTAGCAAATACTGTGTGTGATATGCAGAAGGTGAAACCACAAGTCTTCTGTATGCATGATTAGTGTTATCAAATCAGGAAAGCTATGTGTGTGTTTCTGGAGACTTTAATCTTCATAAGGATCTAGGATGAAAGTAGCACAGAGAAAACAGGCAACGTACAATACGTACCAGAAGTTGCACTCCACTGCCTTCCTTATCAAAGGTTGATAAAAGAGTACAGACAAAAAGAAAGAAATAGGGAGGTCCTAAAAGAAAGACCAGCACTGATAAAGTTTTAGTAGAATGGAGAACAGAAGCTGACGTTAAAAAATAATTAGTATGCATATGAAATACTGCATGATAACTAAAAATCAATCAGAGGAGGTTAGAAAGGATTAGGAAGAGAGACTGGATAAGCTATTCAGAAAGAAACTATGGGGGATGTATATATGTCTCCCAAATATGCAACAAAATCTAGAAGATTTGGGATCTTTGCTTGGAAGTGATACATAGATATTTTTATACCCGAAGTAGACTCCAAAGAATCTCTACTCAGGTAGACAGCAAATGTTGGAGGTGTGATGGGAAGAAAGAGATAACTGGGAACATATTTTCTGGGAATTAAATGAGCTGGCAGGCGTAAATATTCCCTGTAAACTGCTTTGTCAAGGATACTGGGTGAGCAAATTGCTGTAACTAAGGAATTTTTTTTTGTTATGATACAAAATCAGTATTGCCTAGACATAGTAAAGCCTTGCTGAGTCTAATTATGATGGTTGCTAAAAAAGCAAGTACTAAAAATGGAATTCAAAGTCTAAACCATCTTTACCAGAAATAGTAAATATAGCAACATAGATAAAATAACTGGAACTGGAATCTTTAGAAAAGGGTAGGAGAAAATTACATAGGAAAAAATGGGAATTGTTGGAAAAATACATGGAGAGGAGGAACAAGGTTTAAAAGAAGGCAAGATTTGAAGGAGCTATTTAATGTTTGAGTGACAATGACTGGGTAGATAAGTGAAGTATAATGTTTGCAACTAGAATTGTGTTGGCATGGTTTGTAATATATATATTACTTACAACTGGAACTGTCAATGTGGTTTGTTTTCATTTATATAAATGCAACCTTGCTTATGTCATACATGATTTAATAAAGATGTTACCTGTTTAAAAAATATGTAGCTGTGTAGAGAAATACTGGAAGAGTTTATGCTTATAGTTTTGAAGAAGAGATTGAGTGGTGAATTACACTTGATGCAGAGGATTTTCCACAGACATCACTGATGGTACCTCCCTAAGATTAAGTAAGTTGGTGATGCTTATAAATTGCCCATATTCACATCCATAAATAAGGTTGGGGTTGATAAATGAACCTTTGTGTTGATATCTTTTTATTTATAAAGGTCAGTAAAGTTGCACCAAAGCAGTTTCCAAAAGTGGGCAGTAACACACTGGTTTCCATGTAGGATCTCACTGTCTACACTTTGTTAGTGTGTTAGCATCTTCTGAACCATGAAACACTTCTCAGCAATGTCGGAGGTGCTTAAGTATCTAAAAGATTCCTCAAACATTAACCAGATGCTCTGCAGGGCATATTTTTTAAGTAGAATGTCACTTATGTTGTGTATAATTGTGATCAGTCTCCATGCATTAAATGTAGCCGCACAAGCAAAACTTTGCTTTTGCTTTTGAGAGCTGCTAACTTTGTGATACTTTGCACTACATTATCTATGACTAGGGTGACCTGAACAAGTTAAATATCATGGCTACCAAGGTAGGAGGAGTGCTTGAGTATCTCCAAGGTCTATCCCTTGACTCTTTACAGTTTACTACAGCATTTTGGTCTTCGAGAAGTTTAAGGATTTTTTTATTTTACCTTAACAAGCATCACATAGTTATGTCTACTACAGCTTGGAAGCTATCTTGTTATTAAAAATGAATAAAAATCTGTGTATGATTGCCAAATAACAGATAACTTATAATTATTGACATTTGATCACAGATGACAGACTGAATATCTCTCCATCTGTTCTGTATGCTTTGTCAGTTCCACTTAGAACTCTTTGTGATGAAGATTAGGATAACAGCTGGAAGAAGGAGAATATTGTGAGGAGACATACTGTGTCATGTCAGCTTGCATGCTGAGTGAATCTGTTTTTAAACAACTCCAGATTACTCTAACAGTCATTTGGTCATATAAAAGTTTCTTGAGCATAGGTTTATGGATTTAAATATCAAGAATGTGATTTATTCATCCTCCAAAAATGTAACTGACTTAACCCCTTGGTTATATTCCTCACTGCCTATGGTGATGTCATAGAAGAAGACAGGGATATGCATTGCTTACATGAAGTGCTACACACAGCCGTAAACTAGAGCACTGGAGTGTCACACATTGATCCCTGTTATTCAATTTGCTGTTTACCCAACCAGGTATTTGTCCCCCTGGGATATGTGTTACAGGCACGGCTTAACAAAAAGAACTGGATCCAGCAGTGCCTTAATGACTAAATGGGTGTACTCACATCAGGAGCTGGATCCAGCAGTGCCTTAACAGCTAGCAGGTGTAGTCACATCAGGAGCTTTTATAACACCAGTACAGTAACAGCTTAATCTTCCTTAACGTATTTAGCTTATACTTAGTAACTGTTTTACATTCTCGATTGTCTTGGTATTCTGGTTAGTATCATATGACCAGTCCCAAATGCTGTCCTAATGACTGTGGAGAAATTTTAATCAAAGCTTAGACTTTATTGTAGAAGTGTATCTACATTCCTTTTTAATGTTTACTGTTTTGAGAATGTGAACATCAATTTAATATTTTTTTTTTATTAAACAAAGGTTCATAACGCTCATCTCAGTGTGCAGGATACTAAATTTCTTTAGAAAACAACATGAAACTATTGTCAGAAAAATATTAAGTGCGATGTTCTGCAACAACAGGTCTGCAGAAAAGTATACTAATGAATGTAAAAATGTTAAATTTAGAAAGGCAGTCAAGCATTGCCAGCTGCTCATATATTACCGTAGAACTGATGATGTATAGTTCAGATCAGTGAATGTCATTGTGGTCCTAGATTGTTTTTCATTTGTTTAGATTTAGGTGGTTGTATAGATAACATGTGATATGTATCCTCTTGCAAGATGGCCTTACTCCACAACCAGATTCTGCTAAAGGTCTTATTAGCTATAAAAAAGATATTATTTGGAAAATGAACTAGAAATTCTTACATGTTGTTGAAAGACAAATGCTTAAAAGACATTTTAAAATTAAAATATATATATATTGTTTTAACAGTAGGAAATAGCATAATATGAAGAAGAAATCAAAGGAGAGGTAATGCATATTTTTTCAGATCATTTTATGGTTTGATAAAAACATTGCATTTACTTTTCTGTCAATTCATCTCTTGTTGTATCTATAGTATGCTTCAAATGGCTACAGCATGAAACTCCCAACTGACAACACTTTGAGCTACATCTTTGAAAACTAATGTTCAAACTATCAAAAGGGCAAGAAGCAAAACTGTAAGCATTTTTCCAGGAAGTCAGTCTCACCTGTCTCTCCCAACAAGGGGTCAAGCAACTTGTAATCTGTTTCTCTGCACTTGTGATTCAAGCAGCTGAAGATCAGGGAATCTAACTTCAACCTCCTGTAGAAATACCATTTTGGATCTAACAGTATTATACCAGATATAGAAATACCATTTTGGATTTAACAGTATTATACCAGATGTAGAAATACCATTTTGGATCTAACTGTCAAAAGAAAATACTTCAAAAGACCAAAAGCAGAAGGTTCAGTTCAGGTATCTTTATTCTTGCGCAAGGAGACAAAAAATGCAGATACAGAGTTTGTCTGACTAAAATCAGGAAGTGTCACAATTATTATACCTTTCTTTCAAGACATTGCCCACTACAACTGACATAGCAGATCACCAGTTCACAATTCTGTTACTTTACAGATGTTTCTCAGATTTCTAGCTGACTCTTCAAAGTTTAAAAAAAGATTTTTCAGTTACCAGGATGGCCTTGATGACCACCGGTCAGTTATAACGTTCTTGCTATGTGATGTTACAAGTCTAGGTACTATGGCTAATTCGAGCACAATGCAAGTACAGATTTCTGAAGCAGTTCATTGTCTATAGTATCTATCTTTATTGCAGCTTATGCACTTTTTCATTAGCACGAACAGAGCTTATTGTCCATAATGAATGGATCTACAGAGACTATTATTCTTCTTTATTTAATTTCCTGACCTAGCAGAAAATCACCTGCTTTTCAGTACATTTCCAAAGCATAAACATGTATTTTGCTGTGCTAGCAAACTAGGTCAGAGTGCATCTTGCAGTGTCAGAAAGCACAATTTCAGAAAAGCATGTTTTCAGTTTCAAATAGAACTAATACTGCATATAGAATAAAAATGTGTTAATCTTCCCTTATTTCAAATAAGCACTACATACATATGTTAATACATATTTTTCTAACATTTCCCCCCTGTTAATACTTTTTATTCTATTTCAAAAGCATAAACAGTTTATTTCTTCTCCTAACCTCTTCCTTTGAGGATTTGCAGCTAAGAGAGTCATTCAGTTTAAACTTATGAAAGTGTTTCCTTTTTCAACAGTTCTTCAATTTCAGTACTTTGATACAAAGTCTCAGAAACTGACATGTCTATGAAATCTTTGATTAATTTTTTCATGCAGGGAATTCCACAGCAAATACATGCTCCTAACAAAAGTAATCCCACACAAATGGCAATCAGGATGTTCATTAGGATGGAACCCCACCCCCCCCAAACAAATTCTGGAAAAGGTCCATCAGTGGGTTCGGGCCTGGCCTGGTCATGTCTAACACTTGCTGAATCACCTCCAAGTGATCATTAATTTCGTGTTTATTGTTGGGAATGAATGAACAACACTCGTCTTTGATTAAAGCGCACGTACCTCCTCTCGCCACTAGGGTGAAGTCAAGAGCCATTCGGTTTTGAAGCACCACAGTTCTCATCGCATTTAGTTCATCAGTCATTAATTCAAGAGCGGAAAAGGTTGCATTGCTCATGACCTCGAGAATTTTGGATAGTTTTCTCAGTTCCCAAATTGATTTAACTGCACCATATGCAGGGGCTATGCCTGCCCAAGATATGATAGTGTCACTCAAGTCCATGTGTGCTAATTTACTCTTATCTTTCACGGAGTTATGATTTCTCCAGCCTGCTATGATCTGTCCCATTGGATTCTCAGGTTTCTTGATTGGATTTTCAGGTTAGTATTGATATATACCTTCCCTGCATGAAATATTTTCTTATCTATAATAGACAGTTGCTTTAAAAGAACAGGATTATGTTGTATATCACTGACAGTTTTATGCAAGGACTCAAAGTATGAGTCATAATCTGCATCACAAATTGTTTCTGTAGTTTTACCATTTTTAGGTTTAATATAACATTTATAAAAAACCGTTACATTACATTTACTCCAACCCTCTTGAATTGTGTCCTTCTTAAAGAAACATACAATTCCTGTTTGTGTAACAGGTAGGAATAATGCAATTTTGTCTCTAGATTTTACAGGTGTAGTCTCAAAAAATCAATCTTTCCCAGGTCTCATTGACCCCTAGGGGGACAGCAGCCATCAAGAATCCCCCGTATGCTGTTGGTATAGCTGTGCAAATCCAACAATTTGAAATATTAAAAGTCTAAGCATACACATATTTGACTGCTTGGTAAGTGTTAAAGTTCGGATGCCAGTCTATGAGTGTTGAATCACGTTTGTTCAGTCTAGCTGGTGTGGCTGAAGAAAAGAAAGGCCACAGCAAAAAGAACATTGTCACTAATACAGTTATTAAGATGATTATGCAACACTGCTGGAGTCGTTCAGCATTTCTATTGTCTCTGGGTCATGTCATTCTACTGCTGCTGTGTGTTTAGCAAGTGTTTTATCAAGTTCAAAGTTTTTGACTAGTTTAGAGTGTGTCAAATGAATCCAAGATGAACGTTCCGCAATCTTGCCTGCTGTGGGTGTGCTCAGCAGTACTTGATACGGACCTTCCCACTTTGGTGTCATCCAATTCTTCTTTTTGATTGTCTTCACCCAGACCCAAGTGCCTGGGGCTACTGCCACTTCGGATGGTTTGGTTTGGTCTTTATCTGAAACAGAATTAAACTGTAAAAGATGTTTGTTATGCAGCATACTCCTCATATACTCTGCAAGTGTCCAATCCGCTTCATGGTCTGCAGGCATGAGAGGTTTCCACTGAGGTATATAATAGGCTCTTCCGAAAATCTTTTCGAAAGGTGTCAGTCCTTTTGCATTTGGAACAGTTCTCATGCTCAACAGTGCCAGGGGCAAACAGTACACCAAGTTCTTTTTTGTCTCAACTATTAGTTTCTTAAGTTTATTCTTTAAAACTCCATTGTGCCTTTCTACTAACCCTGCAGATTGAGGGTGATATGCACAGTGATGTTTTAAAGAAATCCCAAAATACTGGCTCAACTGCTGTATAGTTTGGTTAACAAAATGTGTACCATTGTCACTGTAGATCCTTTCCAGTATGCCAAATCTGGGAATCATTTCTTTAACTAGGGTTTTTCCAACAGTGGCTGCATCTGGTTTACTAGTCGGAAAAGCCTCCACCCATTTGGAGAACATATCTACAATGACAAGGCAGTACTTTTTGTTTTCACATTTGCTCAATTCTATGAAATCCATACAAATAGTATGAAACAGATACGGTGGTGTAGGGAAACTCCCTTGCTTGGGTTTTAAAGCCCCTTGTGCATGATGTTTATTACAAGTGTGGCATGACAGGCAAAAATTGTTAGTGTAGTTTGTAAATCTGTATGTAGTGAATACCCAATTCACTAACTGTACCATCCCCCCTGTTGAGACATGGCTCTGCCCATGGCTCAACAAAGCTGCATATCTAAATAAATTAGATGGTAATATTGGTTTTCCCTCTTTGGAGATGTACAGCCCTTCCTTGAGAATTGCTCCTCGTCTTTTCCATTTTTGTTTTTCAGCTTGTGTAGTAAGTGTCTGCATTGTTTTTAACATTTCTAAGTCTAAGATCTCAGAAGGTTGTAATTCCTCGTTCAAAAGAAATGCTTCTGAGGCTGCTTGCTTTGCAGCTATGTCAGCTCTCACATTGCCTTTTGAAATCTTATCTTGTTGTTTTGTATGAGCTATGCATTTACAAATAGCTACTTTCTGAGGCAACTGAATAGATTCTAATAAATCTAAAGTAAATTGTGCATGGTTAATCGGTTTGCCAGTAGATGTCACCATTCCTCGTTTTTTCCACTGCTGTGCGAAAACATGTACAGTAGAAAAAGCATACTGGCTGTCTGTAAAAATGTTTACTTTTTTACCCTTTGCTAAGGTACATGCCCGCGTCAAGGCAATCAATTCTGCTGCTTGTGCAGATAAGCTATGTGGTAAAGGTTTTGCTTCTACAATCTCAGTATCAGAAACTACTGCATAACCTGTTAGGTTCTGTCCTGTAGGACTCCTTTTGCATGAGCCGTCCACGTAATATGTCACCTCGGCATCATCCAAGGGAACATTCGTGAGATCATTTCTAGGCAGTGTCTTTTGCTCAATTACCTGCAGGCAGTTATGGGGTGTGCCATCCACAGGAGTTGGGAGCAAGGTAGACGGATTCAAAGTAGTACATCGTTCAATTGTCATGTGAGGTTGGCTCAGCAATATAGTCATACAAGAAAGATGCCTAGCAGGGGAAAGATATGCTACTTTTTCTTGCAGTAAAATGATTGCGACTGCATGAGGCACTCTCAATGTGAGAGGGTGGAATAACACTACTGAGGCTGAAGCCTGCACTGCCATTGCAGCTGCAACTACTGCTTGTACACAGTGGGGTAGAGACCGCGCCACTGGGTCCAGTTGTGATGAATAATAAGCAATGGGGTGTTGTTTGTCCCCATGCTGTTGAGTCAACACTGATGTCATATAACCTTGCTTACAAGCTACAGTTTGGAAAAAACGTTTGTGATAATTTGGTAATCCTAAAACTAATGATGATGCTATCAATTGTTTCAGTTTGCAGAAAGTTAATTCTGCTTCTGGTGTCCACTGTATTAAATCTTGTGCTGCCACAGGTTTCTTAAAAATCAGGTCAGTTAAAGGTTCAGATTCCAAAGCATAGTTTGGGATCCAGCTTAAACAAAAATTAGTCGTACCCAGGAAGGACATCATCTCCTCCTTTGTTGTGGGTTTTGGTGCTTGTAAGATCGCTACTTTTCTGTCCTCATCTAATGTTCTGCCATCTTTGGATATTACATATCCAAGGTATTTCACTTGTTTTTTCCAAAGCTGCAACTTATTTTTGCTTACTTTGTCTCCTTCAGTGGCTAGGAATTTTAATAATGCTACAGTATCTTCCTTACAATCTTGCTGGGTGCGGGCAGCCAGCAGGATGTCATCAACATAAAGTAAAATTTGACTACCTCTTGGTGGGATAAATCCCGCTAAATTACTTGCCATCACTTGTGAGAATATTGTTGGACTTTCACTATAGCCCTGTGGTAGTCACGTATATGTATACCGCTTCCCCTGAAATGTAAATGCAAACCAATACTGGCTGTCAGGGTGTATCGGTATCGAAAAGAACGCGTTGCTGATATCTACCACAGAAAAATACTTCTGTTGAGGTTTTAAATCATTCAACAATGTATGTGGATCTGGCACCGTAGGTGCTCTTGGTATTACTGCGTCATTTACAGCTTGTAAATCTTGGCCATACGCCATTCTCCATTTGCTTTTTTAACTGGGAATAAGGGTGTGTTACATGGTGAATCAGTAGATTCCACCAGTATTCCCTTCTTAAGTAAAGCTGCTATGATTGGTTTAATACCTGCTTCTGCATCTTTTCTCAAGGGGTACTGTCTCTTTTGTGGTCTAAATGCTGACTTTGGAGTGATAGTAACTGGTCCTGCTGTGTGAATAAGTCCTACGTCTGACTTCCCTGTTGACCAGAGAGTTTCTGGTATGTCTAACAAAGCTTTTTCTTCCTCTTCTAATAAGAGGGCTTCTCAGCTGTCCTCACTCGACTGCAAGTGTACAGCTGGATGTGTTTGTGTTATCCAATTCAGTTTCTGTCTTTGAACTCCCTGTTCTGACAGTTCTGATTCTGTCTGCTTTTCCCATTTTGTAACTTTTTCTCCTAGATTTACCCATTTTAAATCTTTCTCTTTAATTAAACTAACATGCAGTAATAGATTCGATTTGTAAAGTGCAAAGAATTCCTGGGGTAATGAACAGCTAACTACACTGTTTCCTTTCATGTCCCAATATAGATTACACAGTACTAATCTGTTTGCATGATTTCTAAACAAATCTTGTTCATATTCTTTGTCAGGTCCTGGTGTATTACAATAATACAGAGTACAATGCAACAGGTGTTGTATGTCAATGCAAAGGGAGGGGAACTTACTGATAGCTACATTCATTAACTCTTCAGTTACTGCTCCAGGGCCAGTTGTAACCAAGTCCTGGCTGTACCAGTAAAATGTTTCACCTTCCGTTTGCACTGCAAAAGTATTAGTTTGTCACTGTGCTTCCATACCCTGCATGGTTGGAACTACTGCTATGCCTAATAGTTGCATAAGATCTCTGCCCAAAAGGTTCACTGGGCACTTTGCAGAAACAACAATTTTGCTTTTCTGGGTTAATCCTGATACAGGATCTGTTATTGTAATGTTATGGGAGAGAGGCTCCCGATACAGCTGTCCATTAGCTGCTTTCACTAGTATAAAGTCATGTGATTCTGAATTTTCTGGTAGTTTGGAGGGATGTACCAGGGTTCGTGATGCCCCTAAATCACACAGAAATTTGACTTCCCTCCCTTCTACCAGGAGTGTCACTTCTGGTTTTGTGTCAGCCAGATAGAGGTCTAAGCTCAGTAAGGCTAGGTCTAATATTTCATTTTCTTCACTATCGGTAGCTTCCTGCACTTCCTCTATTATCACATTCTCTGTTCCTTCTATCACAATTTCATTTATCCTTTCTCTATTATTCCTATCTAGTGATTCTTGACTTTCATATAGTCGGTCCTCACCCTCATCGTTTTTGTCCTCTACTGCTGCTTTCTTGTTTTTCTTGCAATCCCTTGCCAAGTGTCCCTTTTTCCCGCATTTGAAGCATTCACCTCTTTTCTTTCTCCCTTCAAAGTCCTCTGATCGCTGATCAGATTGCTTGTTTCCCTGGGAATTCATTTTGCCCTTTTGTCCGGACTGTACTAAATAAACTTCTCCATCATCTACAGCAAATACTTGGGCTTTCTTTTTCTTTTTGTTGTTAAAATACCTTTCGGCATGTCTAGCATATTCAAGCAATGATTGTAATCTGCTTGTACGATGGTCTACCATATGTTTAGTAATGAAACTACTTATGGGTGCAATACAACCTTTCAAAAATGCATTCTTTAACTGCTGCTCATATGGGGAATCTTGTGTCTGATCTTCAGGTACGTGCATTCCACAGTGGTTGTTAAAACATTCTAATAATCTGGCAAAATATCTATCAACAGTTTCACTTTCTTGTTGGATGCATTGATTAATGCAAGTCCAGTCTGCCCTAGGCTTCCATTTCTCAGAAATTCGGTCTGTCAGACCGTTCACTCTGTTGTCTAGTTCTGCACTGCTATGTGGGAGGGGCCTAAGTGCAGCGTCATGGGGATTCCAGTTGCCACTGATCATGTGCCAATATGGACCTACTATTTGTCTGACTACTTTTTCTACTTCCTCTCCGTTTAAGTGATAACTTAACCTCATGCCCTGTAAGTCTTCTAAGAACTTTCTAAAATTAACTTTTGGATGAGGAATTCCCTCTGTGGCTTTCCTGATGTCTTCCGGTGTCCACGGTCTGTATACTAAGAAAGTTGGGTCCTGCCCTTCTTGTCCTGCCTGAGGATTTGGTACTTCTATGAGTGGGCATATCTCTTCTTCACTCATAGCTCGTGAATTTCCATTCATTTGATATAATTCAATATCCCCTCTCAAATTACATGTTCTAGACCTGGTCTCAATAGGATCTCTAACAAACGGTAGTGGTTTTATAGGAATAACTGGATATCGTGGAGGTGGGCCAGTTTGTTCATTTGCTTCATATTCTGTAAAGGAACTGGTGAGGGCGGAGGGACTGATGAGGGCGGAGGGGCCGATGCTATAACTAAGTTATTATCCTCTTTGTCTAAAAACATTGCTTTTGAATTTTTAATCTTTTGTTCTCTTCGGTTTACTTCCTCAATCCACCTATGTACCTGAGGAACTCCTAATTTGCGCTGTTTTTTAACCCGACCTTTAGAATCGTTTTATAGTTGTCTAACGAGTTTAATAAGCGAGGATTTTTCTAATTTCCCATCAAATTCATATTTGTTAACCCATTTAGTATAATATCTAACATTGTCAGCGCGTTGTGATTGCATATATTTTGCGTCTTCAGTTAACAGTGGGCTTCGGGGTCTTTTTGTTTTTGTGCACGTATTACCCATTTTGCTCTAACCTTTTTTAAATGTTACGTAACCCTTTTATTTTCAATGTGGCACCACCAAGTGTTTACAGTCCCTTCAGACTACCTGCCTACTTATTCTGTTTCCCTGATCTATGACAAGATAGCAATATTTCTGTCCCTGAATTTTAACAAAAAATTCTCACAGAACAAATGCAGTCAAGTCCCTGATCTTAAAACAGAAAAAAAAGTAGATTTCACCCTACCTGAGCCTCAATGATTGGTCACTCACTGTTCAAACGAAACCCGCCTTCAGTCGTAGATCAGAAAAGTGGCTGGCCTCTTTTGCACGACAATTCAGTCGGAGGTCTTTCAATGAAGAAGATCCGATGTGGTATCTTCCCTGCGTAGTTTCATGCCACCTGGCCCATCTGATCCCAGGCTAAACGAGGGTTTCCGGCTCCAAAGGACCAAAAAATGTCAAAAGAAAATACTTCAAAAGACCAAAAGCATAAGGTTCAGTTCAGGTATCTTTATTCTTGCGCAAGGAGACAAAAAATGCAGATACAGAGTTTGTCTGACTAAAATCAGGAAGTGTCACAATTATTATACCTTTCTTTCAAGACATTGCCCACTATGACATAGCAGATCACCAGTTCACAATTCTGTTACTTTACAGATGTTTCTCAGATTTCTAGCTGACTCTTCAAAGTTTAAAAAAAGATTTTTCAGTAAACAGGATGGCCTTGACGACCACCGGTCAGTTATAACTTTCTTGCTATGTGATGTTACAAGTCTAGGTACTATGGCTAATTCGAGCACAATGCAAGTACAGATTTCTGAAGCAGTTCATTGTTTATAGTATCTATCTTTCTTGCAGCTTATGCACTTTTTCATTAGCACGAACAGAGCTTATTGTCCATAATGAATGGATCTACAGAGACTATTATTCTTCTTTATTTAATTTCCTGACCTAGCAGAAAATCACCTGCTTTTCAGTACATTTCCAAAGCATAAACATGTATTTTGCTGTGCTAGCAAACTAGGTCAGAGTGCATCTTGCAGTGTCAGAAAGCACAATTTCAGAAAAGCATGTTTTCAGTTTCAAATAGAACTAATACTGCATATTGAATAAAAACATGTTAATCTTCCCGTATTTAAAATAAGTACTACATACATATGTTAATACATATTTTTCTAACACTAACAGTAGTATACCAGATGTAGAAATACCATTTTGGATCTAACAGTATTATACCAGATGTAGAAATACCATTTTGGATCTAACAGTATTATACCAGATGTAGAAATACCATTTTGGATCTAACAGTATTATACCAGATGTAGAGATACCATTTTGGATCTAACAGTATTATACCAGATGTAGAAATACCATTTTGGATCTAACAGTATTATACCAGATGTAGAAATACCATTTTGGATCTAACAGTATTATACCAGATGTAGAAATACCATTTTGGATCTAACAGTATTATACCAGATGTAGAAATACCATTTTGGATTTAACAGTATTATACCAGATGTAGAAATACCATTTTGGATCTAACAGTATTATACCAGATGTAGAAATACCATTTTGGATCTAACAGTATTATAGTGGGTGCTGTATGCTTGTCTGTCATTCACTTTGGAAAATAAGAAGTGGTAACAATAAAGACGATAAGATTGCAAATCGGGACTATGACATTCATCTTACCGTTCCAGAATCACCTCCACATTTTCATTACAACTCAGTGCAATAAAAAACCTTGCCTTGTCCCTTTTACCTTACACATACCTACTCGTGACGCACAAGTAATTATTAGGACACAGACATTCTACACCTCTACCTCTCCCTCTCTGTGCTCCCCCAAAGAAAAAGGAGATGGATTTGTGCAGAAGCCTGGTTGAGTAGTAAAATAAGGCTGCTCTTTGTCTCAGATCAAACAGGTTCAACCTACATATCACTGACAATACAATATGTCACCCTGGCATTATAGGTCATGTTTCAAAATGCATCCCAGCAAGTTGCATTAGCTGGAATACATAGCAAAACTGCTCTGCAGAAGTAGCCCCTGATAAACTGGTTTGTAGCCATGACTATTGGTGGTGGTCAGTCCATATGGCAGTGGCAGTATAGACTAGTACATAAATCACTGTATTAACACATATTTTCAATATCCACAACAGTGTCCACAGTGCTTGGTACTGCATCATCCTATGTCTTTTCATTCTGGATTTAACTAATCTTCATACACATCTCTTATATTGTCATTTATTTTCTCATCAAGTGTCCAAGCAGGCAGTGAAGCTATACTCTTTCCTTAATGAACTTTTAATTTTATAGTATGCTGTAACCTGGCCTTCTAGAATTTCATGTCCATATACGGTCTCCCTTATATACACACACACGTGTGTGAACTGCGTCTATCTCTGATCCCCCTCTTAGGCCTATCATTGATGGACGTAAATCCATCACATATGTGTGTGCAAAATGGGTGGATGCTAAGTTAAAAGAAGCCCTTAAAACAGAGGTTCAAATACGCCGTGATAAATGGCATGTATTACATCATTTGAACAATATTCCATTTGATGTTACCTATGGGTTTTTGACTGTGGACATTAAAGATCTATACACAGTCATTCCACAAGAATTGGGCATGGAATGGGTGAAGGAGTTTTTGCATATCAAACATTTTCCAAGAGAAGATATTGATCTGATTATTTCTTTATTGGATATTGTTTTGAAAAATAATGTTTTTATGTTTCAGGGTGAGTTCTTTTTACAAAAATCAGGAATTGCTATGGGCTCCCCATGTGGGGGGAGTTTTGCTAATTCTGTAATGGCATATTGGGAACATACTTATTTATTCCCTCACCCAATTTTTAACAATAAAGTTGTCTGGTATACACGTTACCAAGATGATATATTCATTATAATGAAGGGTTCTAATGAGGATGCCGAACAATTGGTTGAGGTTATGGCTTCTTTCACGTCATTTTTAGAATTTACATTTCAGTATCATGAAAATTATATTCATTTTCTTGGCATCAAACTGCATAAAGATGTGGTCCATAACAGATTTAGAACTCTAATATATAGGAAACCTTTTTATAGTAACTCTTTTTTAAATTTTTCAAGTAACCATCCATTTTTTCAAAAGAGGGGCATTATTAAGGGTCAGTATGTCAGGGCATGTAGAATGTGCTCTGATGATGACGACTTTCAGCAAGAGTGTAATCATTTACAAGAAATGTTTCTTAGTCGAGGGTATCCATTCAAGTTGATTAAAGTTATAAGTAAGGAAGTTAGAGATAAGAGATTTAACGGAATGCTAGGCCCCCTTTTAGTTAAAGTATATATGTGAAGATAATATTAATGATGTACTTTATACAGGTAACAGTGAATTAACATCTTTAGTAAAAACAGACGACAAAAGTTATGTCACTAGTTTTTTAACCCAGTTTAATGATGTGTCGGTACAACTTAGAGACATTTTACACTATAACTGGGATATTATTTCACAACAGCAAGTGCTTAATAAGGTCCTTGGTTCAAAACCATTAATTGTTTTCAAAAAAGGTTCCAATTTGAAAACATTATTTGAACTACCATATAAACAGTATAAACATCGGAAAGGTATGTATAAATGTGGTAGATGTAATTATTGTAAATATATCCAAACAGGCCTCTTCTTTCACATTAAAGGTATTAGGTATTCTATCCATGATAAGTTTAATTGTGAAAGTCAAGGCATGGCGTATTTAGCTTCATGTAAGGCATGCCCTGTTTTTTATCTTGGCAAAACAAAACGCCAATTAAAACAGCGGATTTATGAACACATCTATGCTATATCAAAAGGCATTAGTACAAATGCCTTAGCGCAAGGCACATATTGGAATTCAATACTCATAGCTTTCAATTTGTGGTGGTTCAGCAGGTACATAGAAATCCTAGAGGAGGACCCTGGCATTTAAAATTAGAAGAACAAGAATTGCTATGGCAATTAAAAACTAATGCATATGTTTACCCAGGAATTAATGACGTTTGTTCCATCAAATGTCTACTTAAATTAAAAGCTTTAGAATGTTAGAGATTAAGCATCTTATTTGTTTTAAAACTTGTTTTAAAACATGGTTTAATATTATGTCTTATTATATTTTATATTTTTTATTTTTATTATTAATTTAGGGTGAAAAAATGTATTTAATAAAATTTGACATAGTGCTATTTAGTATGACTGCAGGTTGTTTAGTATCTAGTGGCTGGCTTTTAGATGCAAGCTGCCTTTTATGTTAGGATTGCCTTAATTGTCAATTACATATTTGAGGGGTAATTGTAATTAATTATGAGGTAATTGTTCAACTTATATATATTGTATTTCTATATGCTGTGTTGTCTGAAGAAGTGCACTGAGGAGAAGTGCATGAAAACGCTTACAATAAATCTTTATCTGTGGACTGTTTCCGTGTTTTTACCACTCGTTTTTTGGTTTTTCGGGTTTGGTTTATAATCTTGTTTTTATATATCTCTGATGTGTACTTGTCATACTATGCATCCAAGCTGCATGCTAGCATATTTCAAGTTTTTAGCCAATAAGATATAAATTATGTTTTTATTTTTTCTAGGTGCAAGTGCATATTTATGGACTGTATCTGACATAAGTTACTTAATTCCCACTGAAGAGCTCATGCTAACCTTGCTTGACTAATTGCTAAACCTATGTTGGTCCTATAAAATATTTTACATCATGTGCATTTGCATTTTCATGCCAAACCATGTTACACACTGGCAGAGGGATTCTTAAATTTGTGCAGTAAATATGTTCTCATTGCAGAAACCAGATGCATGTCTTCTCAGTACTTTAAAGCTTAAAGAAACATTGTTTCTGAATCAAAAACAGGTATTTTGTCCTTGCACATTGTACAAATCTGTTTTTTGTCTTGTGTAAAAGCCACAATAATCCCATCTTGAGTCATTTGTGTATTTTGTATACCACGACGGCCAAACTGTTAGTTGTTGTTTCTTTCGGCTTTTCCCGGTTAGGGGTCACCACAGCGGAACTCCGGTCCGCTAATGATTGGTAGTGGATTTTTACGTACTGGGTTACCAGCCCTGACGCACAACCTTCAACGAAGGCACGCCCCATTCACGTATGCCTCCACACAGAAGACGCTCTAGCTGAGAATTGAACGGGACAACGTCTTGCTATGAGGCGACAATGCTACTGCAGCACCACCACTGCATTTGACGGCCAAACTGTTAGTGACGAGATTATAACATCTGATAAATTAATCTCTTACTATTTAAAGGTACATGATTTTTGAATTTGTATGAATCCAAAATCCAGTAGAGTGACAGGCATGGGATGATTTCACATAAACTAAACGCTCACAATAAAACTGGCTTTAGAAACATTGAATGCCATTTCACTGTCTGTGAAGTAACATGAGAGATATCTCGACTCATCTCTGTGCACAACATGACCTCTGGCACCTGATGTCATGATCACAGACAGTCTCTGTCTGTCTTACTCTAGAATGATTCTTCAAAAGAAATCCTAGTTGGAAGTGGGAATACTGATCGCTCCTGCCTGAACATTCAGTTAAATTTTTCCTGTTGGATGAGAAGGTTTTTTCAGTGCCAGTGTAAGTCACAAAGGAACAATCTAGCAGATGTTTGTGCTTACACGTCAAACAGCTGTCCTGAATGTTCTGTCTTTTAGTGAAATATGGTGAGATATTCAACAGTGTGCAGTCTGCAAGCTCCGTAGTCATACCTGTTGTTGGATTTCTGTGCAAATCATGAAATATCTGCAATAAACACCATAAGTGGACACAAGGATGTTTGTAAGTGCTCCCAGTATCAGAACACCCTGTTACAAAAGTTAGCGTTGGACTTTATTTTCGTCTTATCAAAACAAAGTGTAAATGTTCTGCACTAGTGACAAAAAGCGAAAGCTGTCAAATGGTTAGTTTTATGATTAGGTAGACTTATTAAACCTAGGTTGCAGTGACATTCACTTTAGAACATCAAGAGGAGGTTTCAGTCTAAGGTAAGTTTAAATCCCAATTTCTGGAAGACCTTTTTTTAATTTAAATACTTTTTTATTATAATCAGCAGAAGAACAAGGAGTACATGTACATACAACCTTACCGACTGCACTATTAATTTCTAGCCATTGTTCCTACAATATCTCCATTTGCATTTCTCTTTTGTCTGCATGTTATGTCCCTTTTCCCCTCCTTTCTAGGTTTTCTCCTTTTTCTTCCTTCCCTCAGTTTTACTCTTCCCCCTTCTCTTCATAAGGTTCATAGATTTATAGGTGTGTACTAGGCTAATGGACCTGGAGCTTTTACAAGCCTAGACCATGGAAGTGCCTTGGCATTGTGCCATGAGACTTTGGTTCCCAGTGCCTCTATCAAGTAGAGCCACTGGAGTGATCCCCAGGGTGAACTTTCTATTTCCCATCCACTCATCAAGATTTCTCTTGAAGAGGGCCAGTGAGGTGCTCTGCTTGACATGTATGGGAAGTCTATTCCAGAGCATGGGCAGTTTCTGGGTTATGAACCTGTCCCTCCAGGGTGTTCTGTTGGTTGTGGTAGTGAGGTTTAATTCTCTTGAGTGTGTGGTTTGTAGCATTTCTAACAGAGTTGGGTCAGACATGGCTTTGTAAGTCAAGCAGAGATCACCTCTTAATAGACGATATGAGACAGAGAATAGCTGGAGATTTTTGAGTCTGTCCATGTAGAACATGTGCTTTAGGCCCAAGATCCTCTTTGTGAGGTACTACTGTGGCCTTTCCAGGTGTTACATGTGTATAGTGAGGTACATGACAAATGGGGCATTATACTCGATAATTGGCCTAATGAGGGAAGACTAGAGAGAGAGATGATGACCTCTGTCTTCCTGGATGCAAAACCCTTGGTAATGAGATGTGCCACACACAAGAACTTTCTGACCACAGTGGCAATGTGGTGGTCAAAGGAGAGGTTTCTGTCAATCTGTGTCCCCATCTTATAACGCCTTCAGTGTTCAGTGGGCTTCCATCAGTATGGCAATTAGTGGGAACTGAGTTTTTTCCCAAAGGGGATGACGCATTTTTTGGCATTAAGCTTAAGGCTGTGGTTTCAACACCAGTCATTGGTCTCAGTGAGGCCTTTCTGTAGGCTGCCTGCGTCACTTGGGGAGTTAAAAATGGCTACCAGATTGCTGTCATCTGTGAACTTGGTCAGCCAGAGTCCCTCTGTGTTGGCCTGGACTTCTGAGAAGTAGATGCCAAACAGGAGAGGACCCAGGACCAATCCCTGTGGGACTCCACTCATGACTGGCCAGCAGTCTAACTTGAACTCTGCTACTTTTACACTGTGGGTTCTATTTGTGAGCCAATTTGTAACCTACCTAGTGATATAGGGATTGATGCCTAGTTTGGTGAGTTTATCAATAATTCCTGAATGCGGAATGGTATCAAAGGCCTTGGTCAGATCGAGGTAGGCTGTAAACTGCCTTTCCCTCATCCGCAGCTCTGGTGACTGACTCAAAGAAGTCAATCAGGTTGAGCAGACATGATCTACATTTAACAAAACCAAATTGCATGGGATCTAGAGTTTGGAGATTCCCTATATCCTTGTTAATTAGGTCCATGATGATGGGCTCCATAGCTTTACATATCAGAGTTGTCAGGCTGATGGGGCAATAATTTCCAGGGTCTGTAGTCGCTCCATGTTTATGGAGAGGGATGACTGTAGCAGTGCGCCATTCAGTAAGGAAAAAGCATGAGGTGAGGCTGTGACTGAACAGGATACACAGATGTGGTTACAGTTCACTTTGTAGTTCATGTAGAACACATCTAGGGATATTGCCTGGTCCCATGGAAGCTGTATTCTTGGCCTTGGACAATGCAGCTTTAACCTGTGCTGCAGTAATGCTGGGTGCCTGGCATTCCTCTGGTATTGTGACTGGTCCTTTGGGGGGGATTGAGAGGTAAAGTTGGCACTGAATCTGTCGAGATCTGTGTTGGCAATGGGTCTATATTACAAGATCGAAACTTTAGTTAATTGAATAACTAAAAAATAATCTTGTAATATCGAAACCTAAAAATGTTGAATGTCTGATTTAACCCAGGGAAACACTTCCTTTGGCCACATGAAAAAAAAAACTTTAAATCCCAATTCAGATCAGGGGCTTTGCCTCCCACACCCCCCCCTCTAACTAAATAGACCAACTCCAAGATCGATCCACATTGGAGAAAAGGGCATAATCCATGTAACAGCCATTTTGGATGATAAGTGTCACTGAGAAATGTATGTGCACCTGCACAGTGATAATTTAGGTACCCACTTCACAGTCAGAAATCCCAGTGCTGCAAAATGAAAATCATTCATGCTCTCGCATATGAGCTGCAAGGGTCACCAGCATCTTGGCTTGGGTAGTTATGTCCATAGTCCTCTCAAAATGATAGCCTAGGCTTCAGAACTGGCCTTTGGTTATCCCTGGAGCATGCAAAGCCAACAGTTTGTGACCCACCAAATCCCTCACTGTATGCAGGAGCAGTGGCATTTCCCTCTCAATACCCAAGCCACTAACTGAACTTGGGTCATCTGGGTCACAGTCAGCACTTCATTCCCACTGTACTATAGAGAGAGGTATTTAAGCACGTGTTTTATACTACCCTACCATTTCAGCACCTCCATCCTCACAATCTTCTTTACACTGCCTTCTTATAAGCATAACAGTTATTACTAAATTATCTACTATGTTTCTGGGTCTAGGACACCTTTTTGCAGGACTGTACATCAGTTTTCCATCCCTTACTGAGAGACTACCCTAATAGCATATTCTAGTCGCCATACAATATACACATTGAAAGAAATCAGAATAAAAAAAAAATAGCAAGCTCAGCGCGGTGTACACGCAATAACTGTAAAGCTGAACAAACATAGTGAAAGAGAATCATTCTGTACTCTGTTAAAGTGACAGTTCATTGGAATCCATACCTGCACGAGATACAACAAACACGCAAATATACTACTCAATGATCAGGATACCTACTCACCAGAATTATGTGAGAAATGACACCTTTGATCAGTGAGAACAAAATAACTGAGGTTCTGTTTATAAGTACTGTGTTAGTGTTTCAGCCCCATGTTTCTTTAAAGGTCACCACCTGTGGTTCTTAACAAAGATGCACTAAAAGCTCTATTTTTCAATTGTTAAATAGCAGCTAAATGATACTTATCTGTACATTCTAGTTCCAGCCTCTCAAAGTTTCCTTTCTCATATCTGCCAGCTCTTGGTGGCCTATGACTCGCCTACATCCTAAGCCTGTCAGGCATCACTCATCTGTCAGCCACCTAAACATGTCCATAATTTAGATTCACCACCTGTTTGCTGTGCATGCTGCTAACTACAATATTTGTTCCAGGACAGAATAATTCAGGTGACTGCGGAGGTAACAAAGGTTATTTTTATTGTATGTATGTAAGTGTGTATTTATTTATTTATGTTGCATCTTAATTCATGTGCCTGATGAAAAAACTTGAAGAATATAAAAAAAAAAGTCTGTATATTTCTGCATGTACAAGCATCCGCACACACACACACACACACACACACAAAATCAGTTTTTCTTTTTCTCATTTTTTATGCAGCTTTCAGAACTAATCTTACTGTACCAATGAAGATCTGTTAAGTTGTACTACTACTCTGATGTCGCTGCAATTTCACTAATGGGGGGTTGTGGGCCCCTTCCTGCTGTAGTATTTTTAACCCAGTCTTTTAAAAAGGTGTTAATTAGGTATAATGCAGAGTTTGATGACACCCTTCAACATTCTAAGCCATACAATGACAGTAATTTATATAATCACAACAGCTAATTGTGGTGCTACAATTATGAACCTGCCCATTGTGTTTCTTATGTTACTGACAAAGAGGTATAATGAACTCTGTACTGTATAACAACAGTGATTGTTATGTCACTGATATAACACTGAAAGTAGGAGTGGCTAAGACCTGTCTTTCCTTATGGGAGAATCTCATATGTTGATTTAAATTCTCTATTGCACAAAGTGTACAAACCCTGACAAATAGTTTTGCGTATTTGTAGATTTTCTTCATCTTTCCTGCCTTTTTATGCAAATTTCACAATGTATTACTTGCAACTATGAGATCGTGCTTCTATTATTACTTGTACTACAGAGCTGGCACTGATGTGAGGTTGAGATTGACCCTTACTCCCACTTTTAGTCTTTCTGACAAAAAAATAATGCTTCACAAGTGACTACCTGCAGTCTTTACTTGTTCTTTATTTTGCATGTTATACTACTACTTCTTGTTTTCTTCTCCATGCTTCTTGCTCTGTCCATCTATTTGTTTAAATTCTAAGATGTTTGTTTTACTACACACCATTTTCTTAATTTTTATCTCTCCTCACTCCTCCTATAACAGAAAACAGTATCCATAATACCAGAAATACAACCATTTATTTATTCCTTCCTTCATCCATTTAATAATTAAAATTAGAGAATGGGTGAAACATACATACTCTCCAGATCGAAGAATGAATGTTCTCCAATAGTATGTTAATATAAAGATATCACAAAGTAGAAACAAGTCTACCACATCATGGAAGCATATTAAGTTGCTGTGAGGCTCATACAGAAAATGCAAATCGCTGCCTTTTTTTACACTCACTGAATGAAACATTGCTATTTAGTAATTATAAAATAAGAAAAAAGTAAATATTGAAAAAAGTAATATGTGTGTGGGGTATGAGTGTGAGAAAGAAAGAGGGAGACTAGGACGAAGCATACTTCTTATCTTCACACTGCGACAGCATACTTTGTCTAAACAATAAGAGGTATGAAAACATTAATATCTGACATTACTGATTGATTATAATCCTCAGTGATATACTAGACGATTAAACATTGTATGAGAGATGGACCAAAATTATGCAGCAAAATCAGGGACACTTAATAGGTATTTGGGATTGCAATGCCTTGCCTTTTATGACTTAAACAACTTTTTATTAATTTGAAAAGAAAGATTGTACAAAATTATTTAAAGATAAATAGAACAAAATCATAACTATTTACAGATGTCCACAACAAAATCAAACATAGAAAACAAAATCCTTAAAATGTATCAAGAAAATCACTTCATTTGGACCAAAATCTTAACTGGGGAGTAATATCATCAGAAAAGGCCTTCTCAATAATCTTAGTTGAGTAATTCCATAATAATGAATCTGTGGAATCAAACTCTTCTCTTATTTTATAAATTATTGATATATATGATTTATTCTTTGAGTTGTTTTTTTTTCAGAATCACTAGTATCTTTGGAATATGTTTTGTTTGAAAATCCATGGAGATTTTGATTTTATCACTAACCGATTTTTTTCAAGATTGTATAGTCAACGAATAATTTTCTAAACAATGTATTTCAAGAAGATAATCATATGTAATGTATTTTCAATTAAGATTTGATGCCAAAAGTTTAAATTTGCATCTCTAAGGTCTAGCATATTGTTTATATAAAAGTTCCCAAACAACCTGCAGTGGTTTGATACAGGGAACAATAAAAATAATAAATATTTAACTATATAATTAGAATTCATGAATCTTTTAAAATGTGTAAGGATGTAATCAGTGAAGGGAGAGGAATAGTATTTTTTTCTTTTCACTTAAACATAAGTCTTTCAAGATCCAGTAAAATTTATGAATTCCAAATTTAGAGAAATATTCTGCAACATAGCTGTTATTTATTAATCTTTCATGATTGGTAAGAGAAATTAACTATACAGATATTAAATTGAGAATTATGGATTTGACATATAATTCAACATTTGGAAAACTTAATCCACCTTCTTGCCAACTTTTAACATGCCAATTAAAGGATATTTTTGGTTTATTTGGGAATCTGAGAAAATTAAGAATATAATTTAATTTCTTAAAGATTTTTTGAGGAGGGCGAATAATTAGTGATTGTAGGTAGAAAAATATTTTTAAGTAGGATTATCATTTTTATTAAAGTCTATCTTCCATTTTAAAAAAAATTGTCCCAATTAATTATTTTAGTAACAATGTCTATTAAATTACTACTTTTTTATTATAATTTACTGTTATTGAGTCTTTTACAGTAGATTTAATTATAATTCCAAGATAATTAATTTGTGAATTGTCCCAAATAAAATTTTTATTTCTTCGATAACTTTATTAATAAGTAAAGTTTCTGTTTTATCAGGGTAAAACATTAAACCAGACACTTTTTTCAAAGTGATTAATAGGCTTGGTTAAATTTTCTATTGAAGATTTAGCATCACCACTTGTTAGTGCCATCTGCAAATAAGTGAATTTTACAGGAATAACTTTCAGCTATCAAGAATCCCTGAATTTTGCTATTAGGTCTTACAAAGTTGGTGAAAGGTTCGGTTGCTAGAGAAAATAATAGAGTTGACATGGGACAACCCTGTTGTGTACCTTTCAGTATTTTGAAAGAGCTAGAAAGAAAAGAGAACATTTTAATAAAAGAGAATGAGTTACTAAATAGAGTAGTTATAAGATTTATAACTTCTAGGGAAAATTCATATTGTTTAAGTATCTGAAAGATTCCTCAGAAATTAACCAGATGCCCTGTAGGGCATATTTTTTAAGCAGAATTTCATTTATGTTGTGTATAATTGTAATACTGAAGCGGCTGTGATCAGTTTCCATTTGTTAAATGTGTATCAAATGTAGCTCCACAAGCAAAACATTGCCTTTGCTTCTGCTTTTGCGAGCTGCTGATACTTTGCACTGCATTATCTACAATGAGGATGAACTGAACAAGTTAAATATCCTGGCTACCAAGGTAGGAGGAGTGCTTGAGTATCTCCAAGGTCTATCACTTGACCCTTTACAGTTTACTACAGCATTTTGGTCTTCTAGAAGTTTACAGATTTTTTTTTTAACTTAACAAGCATCACATAGTTTTGTCTACTACAGCTTGGAAGCTATCTTGTTATTAAAAAAAAAAAAGAATAAAAATCTGTGTATGATTGCCCAATAAAAGAGAACTTATATTGACATTTGATCACAGATGACAGATTGAGTATCTCTCCATCTGTTCTGTGTTTTTTGTCAATTCCACTTAGAACTCATTGTGATGAAGAGTAGGATAGCAGCTGGAAGAATGAGCGCAAGAAGACATTCTGTGTCACATCAGCCTGCATGTTGAGTGAATCTGTCTTTATAAACAACTCCAGATTACTCTGACAGTTATTTGGTCATATAAAAGCTTCTTGAGCATAGGTTTATGGTTTTAAATAACAAGCATGTGATTTATCCATGCTCCAAAAACTTAACTGACGTAACCCCTTGGTTGTATTCCTCACTGCCCATCATATAATCTGGTGATGTCATAGAAGAAGACAGGGATATGCATTGCTTACAGGAAGTGCTACACTGGTCCGTAAGCTAGGGCATCGGAATGTCACACATTGATCCCTGTTATTCACTTTGTTGTTTACCCAACCACGTATTTGTCCCACTGGGATATGTGTTACAGGCATGGTTTATCAAAAAGAACTGGATCCAGCAGTGCCTTAAAGACTAGATGGGTCTAGTCATGTCAGGAGCTTTTATAACACCAATACAATACAGCTTAATCTCCCTTAACTTATTTAGCTTATACTTTGTAGCTCTTTTACATTTTCGATTGTCTTGGTATTCTGGTTAGTATCATATGACCACTCCCAAATGCTGTCCTAATGACTGTGGAGAAATTTTAATCAAAGCTTAGACTTTATTGTGGAAGCGTATCTACATTCCTTTTTGATGTTTACTGTTTTGAGTATGTGAACATCAATTTAATATTTTTTTTTATTAAACAAAGGTTCATAACACTCATCTCAGTGTGCAGGATACTAAATTTCTTTAGAAAACAACATGAAACTATTGTCAGAAAAATATTAAGTTTAATGTTCTGCAACAACAGGTCTGCAGAAAAGTATACTGATGAATGTAATAATGTTTATTTATTTTTATTTATTTTACATTTGTTAACTGGGCTAGTCCAACTGGATACATGTCCATTTTCAGTGGAGGCCCGAGGAGAAAAGCTCCGCTAACTACTACATAACAGGTTAAGAATATACAAAATTATACAATAAAAAAGAAAAACATTTGCTTTAAACCTCTTACAGGCTGTCTAGGCATTTGAGTACAATTTGAGGCTTAGCAGGTGAATAAGTTTAGATACTTTACTAAGTTATGGTATTTCTACCTTATTCATAAGTAGCAACATTTAGAATTTTGTCTCTTTAAAGAGGAGGAGTGACAGAAACATTTAAGAGGTGGATAGTGAAATATGCTAGAGTTAGGAAGAAGAGGAGAGGGAGGTCACATGAAAGAAATGAGGGAAAATAAGAGACAGAAAAAATGGTTACCCAGGGTTATTGCAAGAGCATAGCCAGTGGTTGGTTAGGAAGAGTTAAATTTAAATTTAGAAAGGCAGTCAAGCATTGCCAGCTGCTCATATATTACCTTAGAACTGATGATGTATACCTGTTCAGGTCTGTGAATGTCATTGTGGTCCTAGATTTTTTTCATTTGTTTAGATTTAGGTGGTTGTATAGATAACGTGATATGCATCATCTTACAAGATGGACTAACTCCACAACCAGATTCTGCTAAAGTTCTTATCAGCTAAAAAAAGATACTATTTGGAAAATAAACTAGAAATTCTTACATGTTGTTGAAAGTCAAATGCTTAAAATACATTCTAAAATTAAAACATATATATTTTATTTTAACAGTAAGAAAAAGCATAAGAAGAAGAAGAAATCGAAGGAGAGGTAATGCATATTTTTTCAGATCATTTTATGGTTTGATAAAAACAGTCCATTTACTTTTTTGTCACTTGATCTCATGTTCTAGCTATAGTATGCTTTAAATGGCTACACTATGCAACTCCCAATTGACAAGACACTATGAGCTACATCTTTGCAAACCAATGTTCAAACTGTCAAAAGTGTAACAAGCAAAACTGTAAGCATTTTACAGGAAGTCAAGCTCACCTGCATCTCCAATGTCGGGGGTCAGGCAACTTGTATTCTGTTTCTCTGCAGCTTGTGATTCAGTCACATGAAGCTCAAGGCATCTAACTTCAACCACCTGTAGAAATACCATTTTGGATCTAACAGTATTATAGTAGGTGCTATATGCTTGTCTCTCATTCACTTTGGAAAATAAGAAGTGGTAACAATAAAGACGATAAGATTGCAAATCGGGACTATGTCATTCATCTTACCGTTCCAGAATCACCTCCACATTTTCATTAGAACTCAGTGCAATAAAAAACCTTGCCTTGTCCCTTTTACCTTACACATACCTACTCTTGACACACAAGTAATTATTAGGATGCAGGCATTCTACACATCTACCGTTCCCTCTCTGTGCTCCCCCAAAGAAAAAGAAGATGGATTTGTGCAGAAGCCTGGTTGAGTAGTAAAATAAGGCTGCTCTTTGTCTCAGATCAAACAGGTTCAACTTACATATCACTGACATAATACAATATGTCACCCTGGCATTATAGGTCATGCTTTCAAAATGCACCCCAGCAAGTTGCATTAGATGGAATACATAGCAAAAACTGCTCTGCAGATGTAGCCCCTGATAGACTGGTGTGTAGCCATGTCAATTGGTGGTGGTCAGTCCATATGGCAGTGGCAATATAGTACATAAACCACTGTATTAACACATATTTTCAATATCCACAACAGTGTCCACAGTGCTTGGTACTGCATCATCTTATGTATTTTCATTCTGGATTTAACTAATCTTCATACACATGTCTTATATTGTCATTTATTTTCTCATTAAGTGTCCAAGAAGGCAGTGAAGCTATACTCTTTCCTAAATTAACCTCTTAGTTTTACAGCATTTCAGACCCATATACAGTCTCTCTGACATACACACAGACACACACAAACAAACTGCGTCTCTCTTTGATGTGTACTTGTTATCCTATGGCTCCAAGCTGCATGCTAGCATTTTTCAAGATTTTAGCCAATAAGATATAAATTATGTATTTATTTATCTAGGCGCAAGTGAATATTTATGGACTGTATCTAACATAAGTTACTTAATTCCCAGTGAAGAGCTCATGCTAACCTGAAAGCTTGACTAATTGCTAAACCTATGTAGGTCCTATAAAATATTTTACACCACGTGTATTTGCATTTTTATGCCAAACCATGCTACACACTGGCAGAGGGACTGTTCATAAATTTGTGCAGTAAAAATGTCCTCATTGCAGAAGCCAGATGCATGTCTTCTCAGTACTTTAAACCTTAAAGAAACATTGTTTCTGAATCAAAAATGTTTCTTTTGTCCTTGCTCATTGTACAAATCTGTTTTTTGTCTAAAAGCCAGAATAATCCCATCTTGAGTCATTTGTGAATTTTGTATACTACGGCCAAACTGTTAGTGACAAGATTATAACATCTGGTAAATTACTTTCTTACTATTTAAAGATACATGATTTTTTGATTTTGTATGAACCCAAAATCCAGTAGAGTGAAAGACATGGGATGATTTTGCATAAACTAAACCCTCACAATAAAACTGGCTTTAGAAACATTGAATTTTTTCTGGGTGCCTTGGCTCCTCACAAGCTTACTAATTTCCTTATCACTTCTCTGGGCTTTTTTCCACTCCTCTTCACTTGTATGCAGGCAGGTGAATACAGAGTTCCAGACTGCTGAGGCAAGTTTTGACAGTGGTCTTTCAGAGGTGTTTTAGATCAGAGTTCGTCTGTTAGATTAAATGAGTCTAGGAGGTTAGCGCCATCAAGGTACTGTGTGGAGTTGACTGTTGGTCTGAGGAGGAGTGCACGGTGCAAGCTGAAGTTAAACAGTGTACTAGGTTGGTAACTAGCAATAGCAAGGCCTGTTTGGTTATTGGTGAAGTGTTTTGTGCTTTGTACAGATAAACTAATAAAATGTCAGGTTTTGTTTAGGGTTGTTTGTAAAATTCCAGTGTGATATGGTTAAAATGTGTAAGTGAATTTTAACTGAGAAAGTAGTTTCTTAGATATGCATCCTACATGGCTATGAAAGGGCAGAGTTGGATGGACTAAAATTCCTAGGTATTTGTCAGTGAAAGAAACAGGATAATATCAAAGGTCCCAGAGGTTTAAGGGTGGAATATCTTTCAGCCTTTGCGAGGCACCAAAGACCACGATTTTGGTTTTATTGATATTACCTGTAAGTTTGTGTTTATTGAACTACAAACAAAGATCAAAGAATTTTCATTTCAGATTGTTTTGCAGATCATAGATACTAGAGATATAGTCATAGCATACCACTGGCATATAGAATAGTCCTTTGGGTAAGAAGAGCAACAGATGGACATGCTTAATGATAAAGATTGAGAAGAGAAGGGTAATGCTGAGGATGGACTCGTCTGGTATACCCCTTTGCAAAAAAAGTGAAGTTTGCAATACTTCAGTGGAGAGTCGAGGCAGTGATAATAAAGCAATGTGAAAACATCATGTAAGTCAGCAGGCTGAGATGCAAGAGATTATCTAACTAGACAAATGCCTGTGTTCAGTCAGCAAAAACTATTCATATTACTGAGCCTTTAACCATGTTACTGATGATAGTCAGTAACTATATACAGTATGATAAAGGAATTTACAAAATGGCTGAATGCCATGATGGTTATTGTATAATAAGTAAAAGTGTTAAAAGTGGGTTAGAATTTCTTAATTTATTAAGTATTTAAAATGTGTTTGGTACGGAAAATGTTAGCAGTCAGACATTTAATAATTGTATAATTATAACAATAAATGATATTTGCTCTAAGGTATAGTTCCAGGGGGAAGAGAGAGAGACTGAAATATAACTGAACAGCTGAGCAAAGTGAAGAGTATTTTTTATAAATATTAGGTGCGTGGCGGAAGTGATCGGGTGTTAGACATCTGAACGAGTACAAAGAAGATTATAGATGGGATTTTCAATGATGAGTTTTAAAGTAAATTGTAGAAGATCAGTATAGAATTCCACTAGTGAAACTGGAGAAGTATTATAAAACTAAAAAGGAGGATACTGAATGGAAGAGGAATTTGAAGTAGGTGTTCATTTACTTTAGCAGGAGAGTTGTAAATAATTTGACAGATAAAAAAGTCTGAGGATCGGCTATTAAAGCAAGGGTTGAGAAGAGCCATACACACTCTTAAACTGAGTAAAAAAACTGCTAGATTTTTGAAGTAGAGGTTTTGCATAGTATTGCAGCTGAGGTTTCAGGTATTTTACATCAATACTGACATATTTAAGAGACTGAGTAGACTGTAGTAATGATCATTATGAGTGGCCTTCCACAGGTACCAGTATTTATCTTGGGTGGACATTTGTTGTTTTAGTTCAAAGGAAACTTGTGGTCATCATTTACATAAAACATTCTGGATGATAAGTGTCACTAAGAAATGTATGTGCACCCGCACAGTGATAATTTAGGCACCCACTTCACAGTCAGAAATACCAAGGCTGCAAAATGAAGAGCATGCATGCTCTTGCGTACTAGCTGCAAGGGTCACCAGCATCCTGGCTTGGCTAGTTATGTCCATGGTCCTCTCAAAATGGTGGCCTACACTTCAGAACTGGCCTCTGGTTATCCCTGGAGCATGCAAAGCCAACAGTTTGTGAGCCACCAAATCCCTCACTGTACGCAGGAGCAGTGGCATTTCCCTCTCAACACCCAAGCCACTAACTAAACTTGGGTCATCTGGGTCACAATCAGGACTTCATCCACCTGTACTAGAGAGATCGTTACTTAAGCACATGTTTTATACTACCCTACCATTTCAGCCCCTCCATTTTTTTATAAGCCTAACATTTATTACTAAATTAATTACTATGTTACTGAGTCTCACTTACTGAGAGACTACCCTAATAGCATATCCTAGTCACCATACAATATACACTTTGAAAGAAATCAGAATGAAAAAAAAAATAGCAAGCCCAGTGCGGTGTACACACAATAACTCTACAGCTGAACAAACATAGTGAAAGAGAATCATTCTGTACTCTGTTAAAGTGACTGTTCATTAAAGTCCACACCTGCACGAGCTACAGCAACACACAAATGTACTGCTCATTGATCAGGATACCCACTCACCAGAATTACATGATAAATGACACCTTTAGGTTCATAGGTAGGTACTAGGCTAACTGCCCAAAGGCATTTATAAGCCTAGCCAGAATGTGTTGGCTTTCGCTGCCCACTAGATTAGTTCCCTGTGCCTCTGTCCAGCAGAACCACTGAAGTGATACCCGGGGTAAATGTTCTGTTTCCCATCCACTCATCAAAGCCAAACTGGGTAGGGTCCAGTGTTTGGAGGTTCCCAATGTCTCTCTTAATGAGTTCCATAATGATGCACTCCATAGCCTTGCAGACCAAGCTAGTCAGGCTTATAGGGCGATAGTTCCCGGGGTCTGTTGTGGCTCCACCTTTGTGGAGCAGAATAACTGCTGCTGTGCACCACTCTATGGGTATGTAGCCTGTGGAGAAGCTGAGTTTGAACAGTGTGTTTAGGTGAGGGGTTAATTCGTCTTTGAGCTCGTGTAGGACACAGCCTGAGACACTGTCTGGTCCCATTGATGCTGTGTTTTTGGCTTTGGAGAGGGCTATTTTAACCTGAGTGTCTGTGATTTCAGGGGCTTTAAATTCTTCTGGTATGGCTATGGGCCCTTTTGGGGGTGAGAGGGGGGTGAAGTTTGCACTGAACCTGTCTGCCAGGGTGTTGGCAATATTGGTTGGTTCAGTGTATTTTGTGCCATTCTGCACTAACTTGGAACAGATCTGAGCATTGCCACTTAGATTCTTGACATAGCTAAAGAATGCCTTGTGGTTATCTTTGGAGTCCTTGGCAAGTTTTCTTTCAAAGCTCGCCTTGGACGATTTTATGAGGGATCCTAGTTTCTTGCTGATACTGATCAGGGATGTCTTCCCTTCTTGGGATTTTACTGTTTTCTGTACTAGTTTCCTCCTTCTGTTTTATAGCTTGTTTATGGCAGGGGTCCACCAGACTGGTTTCCTTTTCTTGGAGGAGTGAGTCTTGGTTTTGCTTGGGCTATCACAATCCCTGCACTCTTGTAGGTGCCCGTAGAATGCATTAGTAATGGATTTTGCAGCCTGGACAGCGTTATCCTTTAGCATGGGAGCTTTGAAACTTTCCACACGTGAAGTTTGCTTTTGAAAAGTTTTTCACGGTGGTTTCCTTGCCCGGGGTGGAGGCAGAATGTGGATATCCAAAGTGATTTTTTTATGGTCAGATCTAACCAGTGAGGGGTTGAACTCCGGTGTGGAACACTGGTCGCCCATGTTGGTGATGACCAGGTCCAATATGTTGTCACCTCTGGTGGGAGTGTTGACCAGTTGTTCCAGGGCATTTGAGTTTATAAATTCTAGGAAATGTTGGGCAAAGGAGTTTGTACTTGAGTAGTTCTCCCAGCTAATGTTTGGGTAGCTGAAATCACCCAATATTAGGGTGTTTGGTAAGACCTTTATGTTACCCAGTGTTTCCAGAAATGCGGAATGGGGGTCCTGGGACATGGTGGGTGATCTGTGGTGAGCTACAATTTGAATTGCAGTTTTGTCCATTGTTAGTTGCATGTGGATAATCTCTGAAGCATTGTACTGTGCCACTAACCTGGAGGTGTGGGTATCCTTGATGAATATGGATACTCCCCCGCCTTTTGTATTTTGGTCCGGGTTCTGTGGCCGAAATGTATGGTGTGAGTTGTAGCCTGGTAGTGCTGGGGTGCTCTCTGGTGCCTTAAACCAGGTTTCTGTTACTGCACATATATTGATTTTCTCCATACTGAGGAGTGCCTCGAGTGCATGCATTTTGAGGTTTAGACTTCTGGCATTGAGTAGTATTACCCTCAGATTTTTGTTACTTGTGCTATTTACGGCGGTGGGTTTGTCTTTTCTACCTTGCCTAAAAAAAGGCAATAAAGGGGTGGAAAGAGCCTTGGCCAATATTCGAAAGCCTAAGGCTGACAGGTGCAAGCCATCTCTAGTGAAGCAGCGTGGCTTGTCGAGCATGTCATCTCAGGCAGACAGACACTGGATCCCCCTTTGAATGACACTAAAAACTTAGCCAATTGTTGAAATTGATAATTTTTTCTTTATACCGTGGTATCATTCTTGGTGAGGGCAGGATGCTACTCAGGGTCAGGGTCATACCGGCCTGGGCTATGTGATCAGAGAGCTCTTCCATGTCTCTTTTCATGTTGTCCAGGGAGGTACAGCTCAGGTCATTCATACCAACATGGACAATGACAGTCGTATTTGTTTTGGAGTGACCTGAGTGCTTGTGTTATGTGGTGGATCCTGGCACCAGACAGGCAGCTAACAGTAACCTTCTCCTTATTCAGCCTACTGAGGGGGACGTCAGTGTGCCTGACTATAGAGTCACCTATTACTAGTATGTTGGGTATGTTATTTTGCCTTGAGGGCTGTGATTGCGTGCCACACTGGTTTTGTGAAGTATGTGTTTCATGGTTTGTGTTGGGGGGTGGATGTTGCTTGGATGTTTGCTTTGGAGGGCTCTGTTGCTTTTGCAGATTTTTATTTAGAGTCTCCGGGTATGTTTTTGTGTATTTACATGTGTTTTTTACTGGTGCTGGTTTAATGGGTCTATGTGAGACTGGTGGTATGATGCCAGTATTTCCCTTCTCCTCTTGACTGTCTGATTCAGTCTTGGGTTGAGAGAGCTTAGCCTCCAGTTTGGCTGTATAATTGCATCTCTCGCATGTATTAGTGTTTGGTGGTAGGAGGAGAGGGTTGTCTGTGTACATGAGGCAGTTGCTACATTGCCTCAAAATGCCCAGATTCACCAGTTGGACTGGAGAGTACATCTGAAACTGCCCTTTGGACATGAGTGGAAAGAAACTGTTTTACTGAATGGCTGGTAAGGTCAAATAGAGAGCCTTGTCTTTCTGTTTATAAGTGCTTGCTATGAGTTTTGAGCAAGTGCCGGGCTGAGAAATGAAGGGCTTGAGTGCTTAAGTTGAATATTTGTCTAGTTCCAAGGGAAAAACTGAAGAGGAGACTTTGTGGAGCCAGGAATAGTTACAGTTAAACGCAAGCTAACCGGTGCTGCCCGGCGCGCAAAACCAGGCAAATGCGTTATAGCAGGGAAATGAAAGAGAGAGAAATAAGCCCAAAATGGCCAATAAACTACTACTTTCTGACCTGAAACCACTCCTCCAGGGACAGATAGGCTGCTCAAAGCTCCCCTCTCTGACAGGTGAACAGAGAAACTTCCTTCTATCCAAGTAAGGTATGGGCAAACACAGAAATCTGTAGCACAGCCCTGAATTCAGCACTAACCTGAAAACTGGACTATACTAGCCTAGAAAGGTGGAAACAAGCATATATTTTTTTTTTCAGAAAAAAATTAGATACAATAAAAAAACACTTTAAATGCACATAAAAAGATGCTTATTGTTATATATCTCAGTTCAGAGTTGTTTTTGATCAGTAAGAACAAAATCAGTGAGGTTCCGTTTATAAGTTCTGTGTTAGTGTTTCAGTCCCAAGTTTCCTTAAAGGTCACCACATGTGGCTCTTAACAAAGATGCAGTAAAAGCTTTATTTTCCATTGTTAAATAGCAGTTAAATTATACTTATCTGTACATTCTAGTTCCAGTCTCTCCTAATTTCCTTTCTCATATCTGCCAGCTCTTGGAGGTCTGTGACATACCTACATCCTAAACCTGTCAGGCATCACCCATCTATCAGTCACCTAAACATGTCCATCATTTAGATTCACCAATCTGTCTGCTGTGCATGCTGCTAACTACAATATTTGTTCCACAACAGAATAATTCAGGTGACTGCGGAGGTAACAAAGGTTATTTTTATTGTATGTATTTAAGTGTGTATTTATTTATTTATATTGCTTCTTAGTTCATGTGCCCGATGAAAAAACTTGAAGAATATCAAAAAAAAAAATTGTATATTTCTGCATGTACAAGCATACACACACACACACACACACACACACACACACACAGATATGCATATGCATCCACATACCACACAAACGCAGATGCACACCCATACCATACCAACAGACATGCATATGCATGCACACAGACGCACACACACATACATGTACACATAGAAACAGAGTTATTTATGTTTTCATCTTCTCTTTAAAGAATTCTTGACTGAACATGCTCCAAAAAGTGAGGTTACAGCTAAGTTGTTCTACTAATATGATTTCATTGACATGGCATTGAGAAGAACTCAGTCCTTTCTGCTGCCTGTGCCTACTGGACTTTGCAGGTGTTTCTAATCCCCTAAAGTATATTTCTGCATGTGCGCATGCACAAACACACACACACACACACACACACACACACACACACACACACACACACACACACAAAATCAGTTTTTCTTTTTCCCATTCTTTATGCAGCTTTCAGAACTAATCCTACTATAACAATGAAGATCTGCTAAGTTGTACCACTCCTGTGATGTCGCTGGTATTTCACTTATGGGGGTTGGCGACCCCTTCCTGCTGTAGTATTCTTAACCCAATCTTTTAAAAAAGTTTTAATTAGGTATAATGCAGAGTTTGATGACCCCCCCTTCAACATTCTAAGCCATACAATGACAGTAATTTATATAATCTCAACAGCTAATTGTGCTGCTACAAGTATGAACCTGCCCATTGTGTTTCTTATGTTACTGAAAAGGGGCATAATGAACTCTGTACTGTATGACAACAGTGCTTGTTATGTCACTGATATAACACTGAAAGTAGGAGTGGCTGAGATGTGTCTTTTCTTATAGCAGAATCTCATATGTTGATTTAGTTCTCTGTTGCACAAAGTATACAAACCCTGACACAAAGTTCTGCATATTTGTAGAGTTTCTTTATCTTTACTACCTTTTTATGCAAATGTCACAATGTGTTAATTGCAACTATGAGATCATGCTTACGTTATTACTCATACTACAGAGCTGACACTGAAGTGAGTTTGAGATTGACACTTACTCCCAGTTTTAGTCTTACCGACAAAAAAATGCTTCACAAGTGACTATCTGCAGTCTTTCCTAGTTCCTTATTTTACATTCTGCTTCTTGTTTTCTTCACCTCGCTTCTTGTTCTGTCCATCTACTAGCCTTGTTTAAATTCTAAAAAAGTTTGTTTTACGACACACCACTTTCTTAATTTTTATCTCTCCTCACTCCCCCTATAACAGAAACAATATCCATAATACCAAAAACATACCCATTTATTTATTCTTTCCTTTATTTGTTCATTCATTTAAAAATTAAAATTAGAGAATGGGTGAAACATACATACTCTCCATATTGAATGTTCTCCAACAGGGTGTTAATATACAGATATCAACAAGTAAAAACAAGTCTACCATATTAGGGAAGCAAATTAAGTTGCTATGAAGCTCAGACAGAAAAAAGCAAATCACTGCCTTTTTTATACTCACTGAATGAGACTGCTATTTAGTAATCATAAAATAAGAAAAAAATGAAATATTGAAAAAAGTAATGTGTGGGGGTATGAGTGTGAGAAAGAGAGAGAGACTAAGATTAACTGCTTAACTTTGTACTGCAGCAGGCATTCCAACAGCATACTTTGTCTAAACAATAAGAGGTATGACAACTTTAATGTCTGACTTTATTGACTGACTGTAATTCTCAGTGATATACCAGGCAATTAAACATTGCATGAGAGATAGACCAAAACTATGCAGCAAAATCAGGGACACTTAATAGGCATGAGTGACTGGAATGCCTTGTGTTTTATGACTTTAAAAAAATATTAATTTTAAAACAAAGATTGTATAAAATTATTTAAAGATAAATATAACAAAATCATAACTATTTACAGATGTCCACAACAAAATCAAATATAGAAAACTAAATCATTAGTAGGATTATCATTTTTATTTAAGTCTAGCTTCCATTGTAAAAAAAAGTCCCAATTAATTATTTTAGTAACAATGTCTATTAAATTACTACTTTTTTACTATAATTTCCTGCTATTGAATCTTTTACGGTAGATTTAATTATAATTCCAAGATAATTAATTTGTGAATTGTCCCAAATAAAATTCTTATAGTTTCTTCAATAACTTTATTAGTAAGTAAAGTTTCTCTTTTATCAGGGTTAAGCATTAAACCTGAGACTTTTTCAAAGTGATTAATAGGCTTGGTTAAATTTTCTATTGAAGATTCAACATCACCACTTGTTATTAAAGTGTCAATTCAAATAACTAAATTTTACAGGAATAACTTTCAGCTATTGAGACTCCCTGAATTTTGCTATTAAATCCTACGCAGTTGGTGAAAGGTTCAATTGCTAGAGCAAATAATAGAGGTGACAAGGGACAACCCTGTTGTGTAGCTTTTAATATTTTGAAAAAGCTATAAAGAAAAGAGCCTATTTTAATAAAAGTGAATGAGTTACTAGATAGAGAAGTTAACATTTATAACATCTAGGGAAAATTCATATTGTTTAAGTGCTTTGAACAAATAATTTTAACTAATAGAATTAAAATCCTTATTTATATTTAGAGTTATTATAGTTAGTTGTTTTTTATTTTTATAAGCCAGATCTATTAAAGTATTAAGACTAATTATATTATCCTGAAACTTTCTATGTAGTTTAAAACCAGTCTGAACATCCTTTATTAATCCTGGCATAATAAGGTTCAGTCATTTTGCAAGAATAGACACAAATATTTTATAATCAACATTTAATAATGAAATAGGATGGTAAGAAAAACATAAGTTAGAAATATTTGTTTTCAAAATAGGAGATATCAGGGAATATTTCCGGGAGAGGGGGGGTTGACATATGTTTAACTTGTCCAAAAACTTTTAATAGGATATTTAAAATATTTCTGGGAATAATTTGTATAATTTTGGGATTATACCATCAAGACTAAGAGCTTTATTTGGATTAACATTATTAATTTGATCTTTTAACTCCATAAAAGAGAATGACTTATCGATTTTGGATCTTTGTTCTTTGATTAATTTAAATATTAATTGGTTATGTTGTTAATTTCTAAGTCTATCTCTTAGTAATTAATTTCTTTATAATATTTCCTAAAGCATTCTAGCATGTCTTTTATATCAGTCACTTTTTTGTTTTTATCACTTTGATTGGAAATTATTTCTTTAACGTGATTAGTATTTTTTTTTCTTAGATCTAACAACCAACCTCTGTAATTTTTGGGGGTTTATTGAGTAAGTTTGTATTTTAAATTGTTCCAGATATATTGATAATGTATGGTGGAATACATCAAGATATTTCTGATTTAATATTTTTCAACTCAGTGTTTGCAGATTTGTTATAAGGTTTTAAAATGGATTACAATTTATCTATATGGCATCCACGGTGGTGCAGTGGTAGCATTGTTGCCTCACAGCAAGAGGTTCTCCTGTTTGATTCTCAGCTGGAGTGTGGGGAGTGCCTTCTGTGTGGAGTCTACATGTCCTCCCCACAGTTGAGTGGGCATTTGAAAGACATGCGTAAATGGGTGTACCTTCATTGAAGGTTGAACGCCGAGCTGGCACCTTGGCGTTCGTGAAAATCTACTGCCAATCATTAGTGGACTGGAGTTCCGCTGTGGTGACCCCTAACCAGGAAAAGCCGAAAGACAAACACAACACAATTTATCTATATTAGACTGCAAAGACATCAACTCCTTATCCCACTTTTTTTGCATATGTATCAATTTTTTAATTTTTTCTATCATAGATAAGCTTTTAAAGAATCCCAGAGATTTACTTCTAACACATCTTGATTATTATTAATTTCAATATATTGATCTGTTTTTCTTAGACACCATTCCTTTAAAGTCTTTTAATTTTACAGTATAAACAGGGATTCTCTGATAGTAAATCACATTACTTGGCTTTAATGTTAACATAAATGTAATAATATTGTGGTCAGAAAAAAGGCACAAAGTTATCAATATATCTTCAATTTTAGTAAATAAACTACTAGAAGTAAAAACTTTATTGATGTGTTTCTGGGTGCTAAATCTATAAGAATAATGTGTAAAGTTAAAGTTAGTTGATTTAATATCCTAGGTATCTCTCAAATGTTGAGGATTTATAAAATGATCTAAGTGTTTAGCTACTGAGGATAACTTAGGAACCTTATAAGTAGTTGTGTCTTTACTCAAAAGAATAGAGTTAAAATCTCCTGCGATAATCAATTTACCATTTGCATATAGGTTTATAACATCCAAATATTTCTTAGCAACTTTAGCTCCAGTTCCAGATATCCAGTAAGAATTCACAAAAGTATAAGTTTTTTTGCCACTTTCTGCTACTGCTAAACCCAACATGCTCTTTTTATCTGAATACATATTTAATATTTTAGGCATAGGTAATAAAATTCTCCAAAAAACAAGAGTGCCTCTCCTTTTTTGGTTTAAAATGAGAGCTCACAAGAGTTGAATAATCTTTTAACATCACTCTATCTACATCTCCGCTAACAAATGCATTTCTTCTAAAAAATTGTGAGCTTTATGCAGTTTTAAATATTTGTTTAAGCTACTTCTTCAATGGATTATTTTGTTCATTGACATTTAATGAGAGACAATTATGATGACATTGATAAGAACATGTAAATGCACTGATTTAAGATGATTAAGCTTAAAATATAATACCCAAGTACTTATAATTGTTAAGAATACATACAAGAAAAGCTAAATTTCAAACCTATATACATTCAGACCTCCCATCATGGAACAAAAATTCCCTGATTTGATGATATAATCATACAAAGCACACACCAACCAACCCATCGCAATGTCACCAAGCTAAATAGATGCTACTGCTTCTTGATTTAAACAATATTACTAATTAAAACTATTTGGAGCACAGTCAAGTCAATTTAAAAGGAAAAACAATATAAAGTAATTATTTGAGAAATATTAATTAAGATGATAGAAACATAAAGTTGGAAATGTTAATAAAAAAGAATATATTTCTGAATATGTCAAAAATATCCCAGAAATAATGCATTTCAAATTCCTTTATTTGATTAAAAATTTTATATAGTCATTTCTTCTAATTAATCCTACCATAGAAAATACTATAAGTAGCCTAGTATTTAAGCACTTATATGGAGGAAATAAATAAAACTGACAATACCTGTAACACATTAACCTATAGACATCATAACTTCAATACATATCAAGATCATGTATCATAAAACTTTTAAAACTCATTTTCACCTTTTCAGCCATGTTATTAAACAGTCAAACTATGGAAGTATAATTAAAAGATGCTACAATTTAAAATTACATATTTGTGTATATTGTATGTGCTTATATGTGTATAATATATTTACATGAATGTGCATATATATAACTGTATGTGTTTGAAAAATCAGTAGATGATTAATATGTATATTAACAGTTAAGAGAGTGAATATACCTCACATAGCCCTCATAGCTTAATTCTGTATATAGCATACATTCCTCCCATCTTAATTTTCTTAGGAATTATATTTACAGCAGTTTCTGATTCCACTGTGCTTAGTTAAGGAGGCATGCCAAATGCCCTTAAGCTGATTTTCTTTATAAACTGTAACTGTACCCTTATATACCTTACTTCTTTTCACCCAATACTTAACTGACCCTATATCCAGCATCTTAAATAGATTTGTTGCAGCATCACTAGTTCTTGTTTTTTGGGGTGTCATCCCACTTTGTTCGTCCTCTGTGCTCACTTTGCTCCCCTACCCTGTCCCCTAATCCCTCCCACCCCCTCTACCTCTACATTTAAAGCTGTCCAAACCACATTTCTTCTTCTGGCAGCTCCACTCCATCTTCCCCTTCCTCTGTTAACTCCACCCTCCTCTTCTATGCACTCCATCTCTCAACATATTCCTATTAATATCACACTAGCACCCTATCTGCATACTACTCCCCTTCCTTCATTTCTACAAACTTTATCACTCTTCTCAAATTATCCACTTAAGTAATTTGCCTTATTAACTCTCGAATAATCCCTAATTTAAAATGATTCTCCTTACTCTCCTGTCACTAATGCTCTTCTGCTTCTCTTCATTGTCATCATATCTGGTCCCTATCCAACCTGTTCTAAGCTCTCCTACAGATATTATATCTTACACAAATAACTCAAATCACTACTTCCTATCCATCACCACTCATCTGTTTCACACAAACAATATACTGCCCTTTAAACCCAAACTGTTTCAGAGGCAGCTGTACATGTTTAACATTACCATTACTGACAATTTATCCAAAATGAAATTCCTCCTGCTCTGTGGTGACATCCACCCTAACCCTGGTCATAACATCTGGCAATCCACATCTTCAACCCCTATTCCAGGTACACAAAATTTGCTTAATTTATCTCAGTAAATGCACATAGTGCATGCAACAGAATTTCTGAGCTGTATGCTTGTATGCTTGGATGACAGCACAATCTCCTGATATACTTGTAATCACTGAAACCTGGCTTAAAACTCATCTAAATGATACCAAAATACTTCCTCCAGGCTTTAATATGTTCTGAGCAGATCAACTTAAAAGAAAAGGAGGTGGTGTTGCAGTAATATAGCCTGCTTCTATTTCTCTAACCCCTCACAATCAGTCCATACCCTCCTTTGACAAAGCCGAACTATTGATCACCTACCTTAAATTAAACAATAACAACAGTCTCTGCATTCTAGCTTTATACATACCCCCTGATGATAACTTTTCAACACTGGATAGTATCCTATCTTGGGTATCACACAATATCTCTCTAGAAACAGTAGTATTAAGTGATGTCATCAATGACTGGCAGATTCTCTCAACTAATTTCTTACCCCACGTTTACCAGTTCCACAAACCAAAATGGCTCAACAATTGATTAGATTTTGGTCTTCCATCCTAAAAATTTCTTTCAATCCAAAATATTTCTAGCCTCTGTTAGGGATCACCACCCCATCTGTACAACTAGACTTATTATTTCACATTCATGTAGACAACACACCTATAAAACAGTAAGAAACCTATCCAACTTTGACCAGCAGGTCTTTACAAATTTACTAGACTCCATCAATTGGGCTTTCTTTAAATAATTACCAGTAGATGATGCAGGTAAAAATTTTAATTCTATATTCCTCAACACTTTAGACAGTTTAGCTCCCACCAGAAGGAAATGAGTGAAAACTAGCTCTACTCCTTGGCTTTCTGTCTATACCAGATCACTCATGCAAAAGAGAGACAAGGCTTGGACAACTTACCTACAACATGAGACTCTTAGTAATTTATAGCATTTCAAAGTACAGTGTAACCTTGTTAAAACAGGTTAATTTAGATATAAAACAGTTCTATGCAAAGCCACAAGATCAGCACAAATCTAGTCCAAAAACCTTATAGCACACTATCAAAAAAATTCTAAAGCCAGGAAGTCAGACCCCCCCAAACCATCTTGTATTAGTACCCCCACTGACATAGCAATTCACTTTATCTCTTACTTCATTGATAACATTGCTTCCATCACTAACAAATTACCTCCATCTCCCTCTAACCCTCTCAGCTTCCTATTACCTGTCATTCCACATTTTCCTTTCAACTGGTTCTACTTCCTTTATCAAATCCCTCCTGTGCTTGCTCAGGCCATGATCCCCCTCTGCTGGTAATCTTCCTAACAAATTTCTAAAAATGTCTACTGACTCAGTTGTCTACTCCCCTGTCTCAATAATCATTAATAGATCCATCAAGGAGTCTTATCTCCCCTCCCTGTGGAAAAAATCCTTCATCCTTCCTCTCCACAAAGGTGGACCTCCACAGAAATCTCTGACTATAGGCCAATTGCTATTCTTTCACCACTACCAAAAATGCTAGAAACATGTATCCATAAACAACTTCTTCAATACCTACTTGACAATAATCTTCTGTCTCCCACCCGACATGGACTCAGACCAGCACACAGCTCTATCACTGCTCTACTATTCATTACTGACACTGTCAACAAAGCTCATGACTCAGGAAACTGTCTCTCTCTCTTCTTAAATCTATCCAAAGCCTTTGATACTGTCTCCCAACCCCAACTGTTATCCCAACTATCTCTTCTGGTCTTAACCAAAACATCCTTACAATGGTTCACTATCTTTCCAACAGATATCAGTCTGTCAAATGGAACTCTAACTTCTCTCCTTACTTACCTGAGAGCACTGGGGTACCACAAGGCAAAAGTACTAGGTCCACTTCTCTTCAACATTTTTAGTAACCATCTTAATACTGCCAGCAAACAAGCAACCCTAATTCAGTATGTTGATGAATTAATCTGCTCTGCCAGGCAGGGCCGGCCTTAGCTGAAACGGCGCCCTAGGCGAAGTACTGCTCTGGTGCCCCTTAAGCCCCACCCACACCGAACTCAAGGAACACCCTTATTTGAGCCACGCCCACAGATGGGTCACTTACTCAGAGGTGATCTCTGCCTGACTTATAAAACCATGTCCAACTCAGAATTGATGGACATGCTCCATCTAAAGAAATCCAAGTCACTGTGAGCCACGTGCTCTAGTGAGCTAAACCTCGCCACGATAAATAGAACATGCTGGAGGGATAGATTCCTGTCACAGAAACTCGCCATGCTTTGTAACAAAATTCCAAATTACATCAGGCAGAGCCCTTCACTAACACTCTTCAAGAGAAACCTTGACAAGTGGATGGGTAACAGAAAATACACCCCTGGGATCACTTCATTGGCTCTGCTTGACAGAGGATCAGTTAATTAATCAGGGGCGGCGAAAGCCGACACACTCTGGCTAGGCTTATAAATGCCCTCGGGCAGATAGCCTACTACCTATCTATGAACCTAAATATAAATAAAATTTATAGGTCACATTTGAGTTGAATGGCTGGGCTTTTAAGGGCTCTAGTGGTCATTAGCCTACCATACACCTACGAATCTTGGAAAAAAACAATAAATCCTGGAACACACTTGTAAACCTTTTAAACATCTTTTTGCATGAAGAATCACCCCATGTACCCCAATAACACTGTTACATACATCAACTCATAAGCTATAATACCTTGGACTTGAAGGACGATGTCACAGTATCACAACCTCAGGCAAAGTATATACTGGTCCACATTTTGCTTGCAATTCTGAGTGTCAGAGTTATGATCCTTCAAATTTCAACTGGTATTCACCACAGCTAACCCTTCAAAATGAAATATAGAAACTGAATCACCCCATGTATCCCAATAACACTATTACTTACATATATTAACTCAGAGACTATAATACCTTGTACTTGAAGAACAAACCCATGTAATATGCTCAAACCAGCACAAATCCTCCCAGCTAATGAATTTCTTCTGGTAAAAAAATATTCTGAACTCAAGTACGGTAAACTCAACATATTTTCCAAGAATACAGAGCCACACTGTGAAAGTAACTAGCACTTACCTTAACATGAAAGGGTGTCACATACTTGTAGCTACTAATTAAAGTGAAGGTATGATATTATCCTTAAAACACACCCAAACACAACTCAGAATAATGTGAGTGATGTTGTGATTTCATAACCCACAAGTTGTAGCCAGGCATCTACAAGCTGCTATCTCTTAGTTTATTCTAATAGTAAATGGCAAGAAGGACCTCCAATAGTTCTTCTTTCAACAATTCTTCAAAAGTACATGTCTTTAAGCAGCAGGTATTATTATCACCTGTTCTATGACCTTAATGAAACTGATATTTTTCTGTTTTAAGCCACTTTACAGAAGCTAAGAAATAAAACAAAGTCAATCTACATGCTACGAAAAGTTCACTAACAACCCCAGAAACTAAATAAGGCCGCTGATGATCCACCACGCCATCCAGGAAGCAAATACAGCCAATGGATGAGCCCACCTCCAACTTGTCATGAAAGAAAGAATGAGAGGCAGGCATGAGCCACTAGGAGACTCATACATCACGCGGGGGGGGTTGTGTTCTATGCTGTGTGCTCGTGTCGTCAGTCGTGGGGGGAAGTGTGCAATGCTACTGTGTACAAACAGGCATCGGCCGCAATGAAAAAAGTTCAAGAAAGTTTATTTTTTTATTTTTGGTTTGTTTTGCAATTTTGCGCCCCTTATGAGGCCGGCCTGTACGGCGCCCTAGGCGGTTGCCTAGTTTGCCTATGCCTAAGGCTGGCCATGGAAACAAACTACTTATCTATGTCAAACAAAGCTCTTCATTCACACTCTTCAAGAAAAATCTTGATGATTGGATGGGAAATAGGAAATTCACCCTGGGGATCACTTCTGTGGCTCTGCTCGACAGGGACACAGGAAAATAATTTTCTTGGGTGGCAAAAGCCAGGGTACCTTTTTGGCTAGGCTTATATAGGCCCTAGGGACAAAAGCCTAGTACCTACCTATGACCCTATGAATGATTTTGAGCTTTTCTCCCCGAGCCTCCATTGAAAATGGTCTTCTACCCAGTCTGTCTTTCCAGGTAATCAAATTTCAATAAATAAACCAATCCCCTTCTGATACTTTGACCCTTCTGCAAGAATATCCACACATAAATAACTGATGTACTGAAAATTATCTAAAATTAAATGTAAAAAAATGCAATATTGTGACATTTGGTAGGCAGCCCTTACCCCAAATATACAGCATAGATAGCACACCACCTCAAATGAAAATGTTGTTAAGGACCTTGACTTACGGTCCTATAATCACATACCTCTCATCATGACAATAATAGTCAGAAAATCCTTCTTAGTATTGTTACTTTCCAACAGAATACAATCAAGATCTACAGAATTCAATGTTTTGATATATTCAGCATTGATTAGGCCGATTATTGAGCATAATTCTCCCTTTAGGAGGTACTTCACTATACATATCAAACAACTAGCAGGACCTCAGTTGTTCCTAAATAAAGAGATCACTGACGTAAAGACCATAAGCTACCAGGAAAAACTCAGTGTCATTTTCTTCAGAATCTTATATAATCTTGAGCAGAGATCAAACATCTCAACCTCTTAGAGCAAGAAGTCTGGACAAAGCCATAAATAATGGGGGGGGGGGACAAAGGCCCCAAAACAGGGTCATTTTTTTAAATACTGCTCTTGCAAACTTATAAAGTTGATAGAATAACAGGTTTGGCATTAGCATGAATTTTCTGAAGGGTATGAAGTGTGAAACTCAAATGCCTGTCATTGTTTTTTCTTACTTCAGTATTCAACAATTTGTCAGTGATTTGCTATAAAACCACAGTTTTGTGAAAAACAGATCAAAAATATGAGGCAAAAATTTAGAAATTCTGTACAGTTGAGCGGTATGAGTCAGAGATCTGTATCTTGCCTTTTTTGCCATGAAAGACCCAGTTGCCTTGTATTTCTTTATCTCCACCAGCAAAAAAAAATGTACTGGAGAGATATATTTATTACCCATTACAATGACATTTACAGTACTAGGCAAGAGAATAGAAACAAGCTGTAATAATAATTCTAAGCATCAAGCTATACAACAGAAAAATAAATTTATGCTGAGCAGTAACTTTCTTAATATATGTACTGATCAGTCCAGCTACATGTAACTGAGTGGAAGTAAAGTATAGCATTGTCAGGGAAAGAACAAACTTCTACAATAAATAAGCCTTTCAACTGTCCCTTATTTTGCGTAGTAAGCCAAATGCACTCTGGCTAGGCTTATAAATGCCCTAGGGGCAGATAGCCTAGTATCAACCTATGAACCTAGTAAAAATTGTGATTTGAAGGAACAGACTTTAGCAATAAGCAGACTTCCCAGCTGTCTCTAACTTTGTAGCAATATATTGATTTTGTCCATCTCCTGGCAAAATGTTTGATTTACTGGTAAATCACTAAGGATTACAGCCAATGACCAGTGCCATATATTAAAGGGTCATACTTCTTGCTCAGAACAGGCACAATGATGGAAAGAATGGTGTTCAACTTTCCAAGAGAATTAGGGAAATATTTAAAATGGTTTACAATGGTTAAGTCGTTATGCTATCAGCTTTCATCAATTTTTAAAATAAAGAATTGAGAGCCATGAGGGAAGCAAGTGGTAGAGAATATTACAGTACCAATGTTGCTGCTTAGGTTCTGGCCCTTTTGTAAAATCTGTGATTTTCATTACGGAGGATCACAGTTTGTCAACAATAGCACCCATTGTTCTGAATGTGCATGCTTATGCAAAACTCATGACTTTGTAAAGTGTATTAGAAAAACATTAAAAAAGGTTCTGTTAAAACTGCTTTGCTAAAAATTAATGTAAAAAGTAATTTGCTGCAGAAAAATCAATAGGTGCGTTGGCGCTTCAGCACTTCAATCGCTACTGCAAAATCAGTATCGACATTAATGTAAGAAGCTAATACTGTATTGCAACGATATTGTACCATGACAGTTTATCAGTAACCCACAAAAACATGGTGAAATACACTAAAATAATGTTAACAAGTTATTGACTTTACATCTGAAAGTGAGCATTACTTCACATTCTTCTATTCTGTCAACACAGCAAATTACAGAAATTAACATTCAAAATGTGTGCCTGATTACTGTGAGCATTCCTGTATCTGTGTCTGGTGACATGCGATTCAGAGCTCTGCAGCCGATACCTGAAATAAGCTAATATTTGACATGTTTTGCTACATATTATTTTCACCTTCAGAGAGTCTTTGGGTAAAGACTGCTAACTGATAAGACATTTCCCTTATCTTTGAAGAAAAAGCACCAAGCGGCACCTGGATACTGGGCTTTGTAATATCGTTACCGTTGGTCCATAATGCCATACCCAAGAGTTGTGTATTTTTTGTTCAAAAATTGCAAGATGTAAAGCCCCTTATTATATTTGTTTTTTTCAACATAGTTAGAACTATATTTAAATAACTCGCTTGTTTTGGACTTTTTTTCACATCACTGTCTTACCGATTATTAAATAAAGAAGTTTAGAGTAATGAAGAAATGATTGATGCCTTTGGTACGGTACTGGTATTGCTGGTAAGTTATGAAGGAAGAAATCTGTACAGAACGTTACAGAACTTGTTCTGCAGTTAGTGCTGTATTTAATGCTTTCTTTTTTGTCATTTAAAAACATGTTAACACAGCCTCTGTAATTTCATCTACATTCACCGAGAAGGACGAGCACAGTTGGAGCGTGACTAGATCGGAACCAAAGCCATATTGCTTCTGTTTTCCATAGGGAATGAAAACAATTTGGGAAAGTTCAAGCATGGTGAGAATTAAAGAAGGGAGGGTAGAGAATGGGTGTGACTGATGACATCACACGGGTGGTGGTCTTACCTGACAGACAGAGCGAGACGCTCTGAAAGCAAAAAAATACTATTTACACATAAAAGCAGCAGAAGAGTGCAGATTCAGTGAGATGGGTCCCCAGTATATTACTTAAAGTACACATTGGTGACAAAAAATAGCAAAGTGTTCTGAAAGCTACAACATTGACACTCTCCCTTTAAGTTCCGTGCGCGACGGCAGTGGTTTTTTTTAACCTCTTGAAGCCTTCCTGTCAATCTGAAGCTATAAAAGTGGGAGGGTGCTCACCCTTCCCCCTCTCCCTATTGTTTTGGTGCCCATCACTCAGACAGGGCGCCGAGAAGATAGCAAAATAATAAAATAAATGAATACATAAAAATGCGCCCTTTACGAGGCTGGCCTGTACGGCGCCCTAGGCGGTTGCCTAGTTCGCCTATGCCTAAGGCCGGCCATGCTGCCAGGACTCTCTCTCATCTATAGAGTTTAACAGTTTAACACAAGAAGCATTCATTTCCATTGAGTCTTGGCTCAGCAAAAACCATGTACTATTTAACCCCCCAAAAAACACCTACTACTTTTACCAAAACACTTTTCTCCAGAGGCCTCTAACTTTACTATTACCTATCTGAAAAATACTTTAATCAATGTGGTTTCACATACAAAACTGTTAGGTGTAACTATTGACAACAAACTTATGTCTGACCTACATACCAGCAATATCATTAAAAAAAAAAACGAATCAAAAATTGGGCATGATGTATAGGGTTAAGAAATTCATCTCCAACTCCTCAAGAGTAACCCTTTCCACTACCGATCTCTTACCCTACCTTTTATATGCTTCACCTATTCTAACCAATCTTCACTCTTCCCTCAAAGCAAAACTTAGTCAATGCTATAATAAAGTAGCTAAATTTGCCACAGGGCAGGCCCACTACTCTCAGCATCGCAATGCTCTCAAGTCCCTAAATTTGCTCAAACTACTCCAACTTCTCACCTTTAATCAACTAACATTAACTCACAAATTACTGTACAACTCCTCATTTTCGCAAACTACATCACCAGTACTTAAGCACTATATTCCATCACATGACCTACGCTCCAGTCACAAGTATCTACTATCTATTTACAAACCTCAAAGATCTAATGGGGTTAGTGTGTATTCACTGTGTTGCCAAATCATGGCATAGCATTCCAGTAGCAATCAGACTTATAGCTCACTACTATTCCTTCAAGTCTAGGCTGACAGAACAACTAACCAATAATTGGATGCTCCATGCTCCATGCCACCTTAGTACTCTCTTCTGTTCCCTTCTTCCACATTCTTAATAGACTTTCTCTTGATATATCCTATTCCCTTCCTGCTTTACCTACTGTCTAGCCTCACCTCTCTTTAATTCCTTAACATTCAATTGTCCTTTCTTTATATTTATAAACTAACCTTTATTTATCCCAGAATTTGATTAACATTTACTGTCTAGTTCTCCTGCAGAAAATGTATATGGCTTTTACAACCTATTACTTATTCTCTTATATATTTTTCATGCATCATTATGTAACACGCACATTAGGAACTCTCTTCTACCTTGTATATAATGTATGGTCAACTTTATTGCTTGCCTTTATATTTTGCTTATTTTCTTTTATTGTAATTCACATATTGTATTACTATGTTATTGTGTTAATATTTATAACCATTGTTCATTTTTTTTAATTCTGTTTAATGTGTACTGTGGAGCTTTTCTCCTCGGGCTTCCGTTGAAAATGGGCTCATACCCAGTTGGACTTTCCAAGTAAACAAATGTCAAAATAAAATAAAAATAAAAAATATTATCTATGCATGAGTAAATATACAAATGAATGAGTGTTTTTAAGTGAATGTTTGTATTATGAATGTATATGTGCTATCAGTACTTTTAGTACTTGGAATATACATTTAACATGTGACTTCTGTACAGGAAGCATTCTTTTATAATTATATTTTAAGTGTCATGTACTTGCAGATTTGCTTATAGCACTTTTCATTGCCATATTCTGAAATGTGAGGATCAAGTTTTTGCATGCATTATACCAATGGGAGATGAAAAATGCTTGAAATGATTTAAAAGTCAGTTTACTATAAAATAACATTACATACTTCACTAACAAATGCAGAACATTTTGAAGAGGTAAATTGGCTGTTTAATATTATTTTCCAATAAGTAGTGAAGTAAATCTGAATAATTAAAGCAATAGATGTTGAGCAGATTGAGGTGTTTTAAGCATCTTTTCCTTTAAACTGTTTCATGTAGAAGACAGCTAAAGTATAAGTGAGGTAATGTCTATAAATGCTGCTATATTCAAATGAATATCTGTATAGAAGTCAAATATATTTCTCTCAGACAAGTTTAAAATCACCAATTTTCTAGTCAAATGTCTGCAAAAACCATTTTGCATAAAAAATAATTTTATAGCTCCTAGTGTGCCAAGGTGTGAACTATGCTATCCCATATAAGATATATTAACTTCCTGCACGCTTGTTTTCATTTGCATTTTAGTCATGAAGTGTTCCCTGTATTTAATCTTACAGTTTTGTTGCTTTGCACAGCTTTTTTTTTTTTCTTTTGGGGGGGGGGGGGACATTACATCAGGTATTAGATTTGACGATTGTATTTTAAGGAAAGCATTGGGGCAACTGTGTACTGAAGTAATACCAAAAGGTTATGGGGGTATTTTGTATTTGTAGGCAGTTGGTTATACCTTGTGTAAATTCATCTGTAGGCCCCTTACCTACGAATAGACAAGTATGGTCTGTCCAAATATGTATTTCAATTTGAGTGCATTTTTGCTTGTGGATTTCCTTATGTATATAGAATTGCAATGTAGTATCATTTACTTGAATGCATATGCTTAATTTGTATCTTACCAACTTTCAGATGATAGCTCAATATAACAATATTGTAATACACTGCCAGATGTTATGTACGGCACATGTCATTCTCTGTTTACTATACTATCAGCTTCATTCATGCTATGCATTTGTAAGTGTTCTATATTTCACCAACAGTTTTGTTCCTTAACTTCCTCTTTGTATGATATCTCAAGGCTTCCATTATCTGTGGATCACCAACGGTCTATGTGTTTGTCATTTTTTTTTTTATAAGATTAAACCTTTAGGTGTGCCATTGCCTGTTGCAAGAAACAGATCAGTTATTTTAATTATTAGGTCTTACTTAATGAAACTATTTATTCTTGGGAAGAATCTGTATTCAGAGGGAGCCCAGGTAGAAAATACCGGATAGGCTTTGAACAATGGTAAATGTAGAAAATGTCAGAAATTTAAGACATAGCTAGCAAAGAAGTTAATAGCTTGTTCTTGCATAAATGAAATGTGGATATGAAACTATATATTAGGTCAGTGACAGCAACGGATTAGTTAAGGAAAGTAACATTTTAAAATATCAGAACTCACAATACTTAAGTCCTGAAATGTTTAGACTGAGTAATCAAAAATCCAGTCTGACAGTGTGTAAATATTTGTGTACAATACAACAGGTAGCATGTTACAGAACCAGAGAAACTGTAGAGGAAATTCCATTACTGTAATAGGTACTTCCATCAAAAGTATTCTGCATAGCAGTAACTGTCTAACTCGTCATTATTAAAGTTATATTAGTTTTTCAGCTTCTTTCATGACACATTAAATCAGTAATATTGTTTTAAACAAGCATTTTCATCACTATAAATGACATTCCTCTGTACTGTGATGATATGTGCATTAGCATATTATATTTACACTGTACTTATATAAAGAATGCAGCTTTCACTGAACTATAATTAGGATGATCGCAAGATGTCACTAAACAGAGCTTAGTACCAGGTATTTTTTAAGTCTTCAGATGTTTTCTGTTTCTTCCCAGTGCATTCCTATTTACTTTTCTTCTTTTCATTATTCCACTTTTTAAAAGATGAGCATAAAAAACTGCATGGATATGTTTTAAAATTAACTACATTAATTTTAAATGTTCTGTTTTTGTATTTCTGTTGCACATTTTAACATTCTAAAAGTTCACTTCCTGTAAATGCGGGTTAAAGTTCAAAATGCACAGGCAGCTTGAACATGAAATCCACTCTGTTATAAGGTGAAAAACAGCTCAAGGTATGTAAAAAAAAAAAAAAAAAAGAAAAACATTCTAAAGCAAGTTAACTAACACTAGTCTGGAAAAGGGACTGAAAAAAAGCAGCTACTGTAAAACACAGTCAATAGCATTTATAATTCTTTGAATAAGAGCCCAAGCAATGAACAAACACCACACAAGTTAAAGTAAATTAAGGCACCAAAGTTACACACTGGAAATCAGTCACTGTACTTTATTGCAGAAGACAAACGGTAAGCGCTTTCACAACTTAATGTTGCTTCATCAGACCACATCACTAGAACTGATGCTTGGTTAAAAACTAGGACAATTAGTATGACATCACAATTTAAAGAGATATTACTCCACTAACATAAGAACATATATCGATATCCATAAGAAAAATGCATAAAATATATATAGAAAGGTGTGTATTTACACACAATAATATTTAAAAAAGGGGGGAATGTCATCCCTGATGGTTATTCATATATATATATATATATATATATATATATGTACATATACACACACATTTTGTGCACATATAACCATAATAGTACAATAAAAAATATATAAAAAACTCATATTTAGTGTTTAAGGCGCCTTGCCTTAAGGTAAGGAACTAATGAGGTGCAGCCATTCAAACCAGGATATCTATCTGCTTGTAATTTAGTGATCCATTGTTGTTCTAATTCTTCAGTGTGGTTTTCTACATCACCACCTCTGTTTGTCCTTACTATTTGTTGTAAGATTAAAAATTTAAAACAATGACTACTGTCTGTATTCAGGACATGATTAGCTAGAGCATTTGATTGCTTCTGGTACCGTATGTCCCTTATATGTTCTAACATTCTTTCTTTAAAGCTCCTATTTGTTTTGCCTACATAATAGGCATGGCATGCTTGGCAAAAACAAAAATAAACAACATCGACACTTTTACAATCATAGTAATTCTCTTATAGTGCCAATACAAGTATACCTTATGATACAAGTATTGATAGAAATAAGTTTAGAATAGTTTTTAGATTCGCAAGTGATATCAATAAGTATACGGAAATTATTAAAAAAGAATTGGCACTTATTACATGAAATACCAGGTCTGGTTTCCACAGTTGGTGACACCCCAAACTTTAGTTTTAGAAATAATGTGTCTTTAAAGCAGCAGCTCTGTAATAGAGAACATCAGTCTTTTAGAAAAAATCTCTCAAACAGACAGGGCACCTTCCCGTGCAGGAATTGTGCTGCTTGTCAGCATGTCTACACTAAAAATGAGTACATTCATCCAGTGAAATGTTTTAAACTTTATACGAATAATTACTATGATTGTAAAAGTGTCGATGTTGTTTATTTTTGTTTTTGCCAAGCATGCCATGCCTATTATGTAGGCAAAACAAATAGGAGCTTTAAAGAAAGAATGTTAGAACATATAAGGGACATACGGAACCAGAAGCAATCAAATGCTCTAGCTAATCATGTCCTGAATACAGACAGTAGTCATTGTTTTAAATTTTTAATCTTACAACAAATAGTAAGGACAAACAGAGGTGGTGATGTAGAAAACCACACTGAAGAATCAGAACAACAATGGATCACTAAATTACAAGCAGACAGATATCCTGGTTTGAATGGCTGCACCTCATTAGTTCCTTACCTTAAAGCAAGGCGCCTTAAACACTAAATATGAGTTTTTTTATATATTTTTTATTGTACTATTATGGTTATATGTGCACAAAATGTGTGTGTATATGCATATATATATTTGAATAACCATCAGGGATGACATTACCCCCTTTTTTAAATATTAGTGTGTGTAAATACACACCTTTCTATATATATTTTATGCATTTTTCTTATGGATATCGATATATGTTCTTATGTTAGTGGAGTAATATCTCTTTAAATTGTGATGTCGTACTAATTGTCCTAGTTTTTAACCAAGCATCAGTTGTAGTGATGTGGTCTGATGAAGCAACATTAAGTTGTGAAAGCGCTTACCGTTTGTCTTCTGCAATAAAGTACAGTGACTGATTTCCAGTGTGTAACTTTGGTGCCTTAATTTACTTTTGCTGTTGTTGTGTGTTTTGGGCACCTCAGTGTACCTGCAGCCATTTGGTTTTTGCATCTTCACCACACAAGTTAAACCTATTAAAAGAAAGTGAAGTAATTATATAAATGCTTTGGTACTTTTCCATTAATGGGGCAGCAGTTGTGGCGCAAAATGTAAACGTAAAATTAACAGAAATGTTATCGTAATGACATGCTGACATTGTCAACACATGTTCCTGTTTTTCAAAGGCCTTTCTTTCCATGTTCAGTTCATAGTTTCAACAGCTGTTCTATTTTTCCAAGGTGTTTTACCCATTGTGTGGTTAGCTTGACAGATATGCCTCACAGCATTTCATATTTTAACACACTGACCCTTAAAAATCAGCAGGTGGTTGGAAAGAGGAGTGATTCCATATTTATTCACAATATATCTTGTGATTTACCCCATATTTAGGAAGTAACACAGAATCTTAGGAAAACTGTCTGTGTAGGCGGCAGTGACTTACTAAGAAATGAGTAACACTCTGAGAACAAAGGCAAAATTAAAACCAGAATACAATAGCAAGATAGGCAGCCCTGACTTTGCATGAAAGATGACTACTAGTCTGACAAGAAAATCCAAAGTAAAACCACAGCAGAAGAATGCAGTAAGCAGTACTGTCATGTGCCAAAATCAGTAACCCTCAGAAGGAAGACCAAAGTAAAACCAGATAAAAGGAACAGCAATGACTTCAGAAGAAGTGCACATTTTGGCTACTGCACCCTTAACGGTTTGTCCACATCTTCATTTACCCTTCTCAGCAGATGTTCCTATTTATCAAACTCCTTTGTCCCCATTGTCAGTGTGTGCATGTTGACAGATAGATGTCAGAAAATCAATAATACTGTGAGATTGAAGAGAAACTTAAAACCAGAAAAGAATAAGCAACAATGAATTGACATGAACCACACATTTTGCCTGCTGCCCCATAGAAGGAAAAATACCCATGATTTTCATGCAGCCAAAACCACTCAACAAAACACCCATTGCACATAGATAAAGCCTATCATATCACATACAACCACATTCACCAGACAGAATAATCATAAAAAAACATTGACAGTGATAAGAGAACTAATTAGGTCATTGAGTTCTAGTAAGGATAGGGTCAGTGACATCTAGGAGCTTGATTCTTAGTGAAGAATGTATGGGGTCAGTGGTAGGTGAATTGTCAGTCAAAGATTATTAGTAGAAGTCATCCAATACATAGAAGCAGATAATTAAGAAAAAAACGCAAGTAATTAAGCAACTGTTTCTAAGAGAGCATTAAAATTGATGTAAATTACATTTACAGGGATGCTTGTAATGCATTTCTGAGGGAAACATGGAAAATAAATACTATCAGTATATAAACAGGCATTCAAAGCAAGCAGAAATTCATGATTGTTGTTGCTGTATGCCACTAGAGACGGTGAGTGCATTGTGGGAAGACAACAGAAAAAAAATCACATCAATATGACTTCAACTCACTAGGTTGAATAAGGAGAAAGTAATAGTCAGCTGCCTGTCAGGTGCTAGGATCCAATACGACGCATGCACTCAGGTCGCTCAACAACAGTTACAAATATGACTCTGTCATTGTACATGTGGGTGTGAATGACCTGAGACGTACCTCCCTGGACTACATGAAAAGAGACATGGAGGAGCTTTCAGATTATGTAGCCCAGGCGGGTATGACCCTAGGCCTGAGCAGCATCCTACCATCACCCAGAATGATACCACAGTACAAGCAGAAAATGATTGATTTCAACAACTGGATAAGTTTCTGGTGTCATTCTAAGGGGATCCAGTATCTGTCTGCCTGGGATGACATGATTGACAGACCTCAGTGCTTTGCCAGAGATGGCCTGCATCTTTCACCCCTGGGCTTCCAGCCAAGGCTCTTGCCACTCCTATAGTGCCTTTTTTTAGGCGGTGTTCCAAAGACCAAATTACCACCATAACAGCTACAAACAAATGCAACCTGAGGGTCATGTTGCTCAACACTAGGTCTAAATCTCAAAATGCACTCACTTGAGGCACTCCTTAAAATGGAGAACATCGACATTTGTGCTGTAACAGAGACCTGGTTCAAGGCAGTAGAAAGCACCCCTGCACTTCCTGGCTATAACTCATTCCACAGCTTTCGGCCCTAGAACTTAGACCGGAGCTCCAAAGGTGGTGGTGTTTCCATATTCATAAAGGATGCACACACCTTCAGACTGGTATCCCAACATAACACAATAGAGATACTTCAGGTGCAGCTATCCTTGGGTAAGACAGCGATTCAGGTTGTAGCCTGCTATAGGTCCCCAACCATGTCCCAAGACTTGCATTCCATGTTCCTAAGCTCCCTGGAGAATATTAGGGTCCAACCTAACACTATCTTACTAGGCGATTTCAACTACCCCTCCATTAACTGGGTAAACTACTCATGTACCAATACACTTGCTCATCGTTTCCTGGAGTTCATTAATTCCAATGCCCTGGACCAGATTGTTCTTACCCCCACTAGAGGTAGCAACATCCTTGACATGGTCATTACTAACATGGGTGACTGTTGGTCTACACCAATAGTCAACTCCTCCTTGGTTAGATCTGACCACAAACTAATCACCTTGGTAATCCACATCACTTCCACCCTGCCAGCAAAGGTAACCACCACAAAAAACATCTCCAATGCTAACTTTGGGATCCTAAAAACAGAGGTGGCTAACTTTACGGCACCCATGCAAATGGAGAATAGTTGCGTGACTGCAGAATCATACACCAATGCACTGTACGAACACGTACACAAATGCATGGATCTCGCCATACCCAATAGAACCAAGACACTCTCCTCCAAAAAAAGGAAGCCAATCTGGTGGTCCCCTGCCATAAACAAACTCTAGAAAAGAAGGAGGAAACTGATGTGGAATAAGGTCAAGTCCCAAGACTGGAAAAACTCCCTTATCTGCTTCAACAAAAAGTTCAGATCCCTCATCAAATCCTCTAAAGCTAGGTATGAAAACAGAATTGCAGCAGATAGTAAAGACAATCACAAGCCCTTCTATAGTTATGTAAAGAATCTCCACGGCAAAACCCAGATTTGCTCTGAGCTACTGCACAGTGGTACCTCCTATACCGAGACAACAGATACTGCCAGTATACTGGCTGACAGATTCAGTGCTAACGTTACCCCCCCAAAGGACCAATCACAATACCAGTAGATTGCCAAACACCCAGTATTACTACTGCACAGGTTAAAACAACACTGTTCAAGGCCAAGAATTCAGCTTCTATGGGACCCGACAATATCCCTGGTTGTGCTCTACATGAACTAAAGAGTGAACTGGCACCTCACCTGTGTGCCCTGTTCAGTCACAGCTTCACATCAGGCTTTGTCCCTGCTGAATGGCGCACTGCTACAGTTATCCCTCTCCACAAAGGAGGAGTGATTACAGACCCTGGGAACTATCGCCCTATTAGCCTGACTAGTCTGATATGCAAAGCTATGGAACGCATTTTCATGGACCTAATAAACAAGGATATAGGGAATCTCCAAACTCTGGATCCCACACAGCTTGGTTTTGTGAAGGGTAGATCATGCCTGCTCAACTTGGTCGACTTCTTTGAGTCGGTCACCAGAGCTGTGGATGAAGGCAAGGTGATTCACACAGCCTACCTTGATCTGGCCAAGGTTTTTGAAACAATTCCCCACTCAGGAATCATAGAAAAACTCACCAAGCTTGGAATCAACCCCTATATCACTAGGTGGGTTGCAAACTGGCTCACAGATAGAACCCACAGTGTGAAAGTAGCTGACTCCAAGTCAGACTGCTGATTAGTCACGAGTGGAGTCCCACAGGGTTCAGTTCTGGGTGCTCTCCTCTTTGGTGTCTACTTCTCTGAAGTCCAGGCCAACATGAAGGGACTCTGGCTGATGAAGTTCACAGACAATTGCAAGTTGGGAGCTATTATTAACTCCGTAAGTGATGGTGACATCTTACAGAATGGCCTCACTACGACCAACAACTGGTGTCAGAACCATGGCCTTAAGCTCAATGCCAAAAAATGTCACCATCCTCTTTGGGAAAAACCTGGTTCCTATGAATTGCTACATTGATGGGAGTCCACTGAACAAAGAAGGTGTTATAAGAGATCTGGGAACACAGGTTGACAGCAACCTCTCTTTTGATCACCACATTGACACTGTGGTCAGAAAGTCCTTCTATGTGGCACATCTCATTACTAAGGGCTTTGCATCCAGGAAGAAAGAGGTCATTGTCTCCCTCTACTTTTCCCTCATTAGGCCAATCATTGAGTACAATGCCCCATTTGACATGTACCTCACCAAACACCTGCAACAACTGGAGAGGCCACAAAACTACCTCACAAAGTGGATCCTAGGCCTTAAACCTTTGTCCTATATGAACAGACTCAGAAAAACCCGACTCTTCTCTGTCTCGTATCACCTACTTAGAGGTGATCTCTGCTTGACTTACAAAGCCATGTCTGACCCAGCTCTGTTAGAAATGCTACATTTAAAGAAATCCCAATCCCTCCACACCACATGATCCAGAGACTTCAACCTCATTACCACAATTAACAGAACATGCTGGAGGGACAGGTTCGTAATCCAGAGACTGCCCATGCTATGGAACAGACTTCCCATACATGTCAAGCAGAGCACCTCACTGACCCTCTTCAAGAGAAATCTTGATGAGTGGATGGATGCGAAACAGAAAATTCACCCCGGGGATAACACCAGTGACTCTACTTGACAGAGGCACTGGGAACTAAGGTCAGGTGGCACTATGCCAGGGTAATCCTATGGCTAGGCTGTAAAGGCCCCACAGCCATTAGCCTATGAACCTAATATAACAGCTGCCGGGGGTAATACATTACAAAATAATACTGCCACTTACGGTCAGTCAGAGGTGTTAGTCCTGTCAAGCTATGACACAAATTCCATTTTCTTCTATTTTTGGGCAGTGATGTCTTGAAGTGTTTGTGAATATAGGCATCCAAGGAACTCTGGGAAAAAATAAGTTGGGTTGCACAGCAAGACTTGTAATGACCCTGATGGTCACTAGCCTAACATGAACCATGAACTTGAAATTATATATAGAAAATACATATAAATTAAGTGGATTAGTTAAACATGTTACTATACACCCCCACATATACAGACTATTCTCAGAAAACAGTGTTTGAGAGGATTTAAATAAAGTAACAGAGATTTATAAGTATATTAATATTCATATACACTATCTCAAATACTGCCAATACACACACCCACCACATACATACATACTATGTTTGAAAATAATGTTAGAGAAAATTAAAATAAAAAAGACTTATAAGTAATAGTAATAACATATACAGTGGATATAAAAAGTGTACACACACCCCTGTTAAAATGCCAGGTTTTTGAGATATAAAAAATGAGACCACAATAAGTCATTTCAAAACTTTTCCCACCTTTAATATGACCTATAACCTGTACAATTCAATTGGAAACAAAACAAATGTGTTAGGGGGAAAAATATAAAAAATAAAAAACATTCAATAGGCTGGTTGCATAAGTGTGCACACCCTTAAACTAATACTTTGTTGAAGCACCTTTTGATTTAAATACAGCATTCATTCTTCTTGGGTAGGAGTCTATCAGCATGGCACATCTTGGCTTGGTAATATTTGCCCACTCTTCCTTGCAAAAGTGCTCCAAATCTGTCAGATTATGAGGGCATCTCTTCTGCACAGCCCTCTTTAGGTCACCCCACAGATTTTCTATTGGATTTAGGTCTGGGCTCTGGCTGGGCCATTCCAAAACTTTAATTTTCTTTTGGTGAAGCCATTCTTTTGTTGATTTGGATGTATGCTTAGGGGCATTGTCATGTTGAAAGGTATAATTCCACTTCATCTTCAGCTTTCTAGCAGATGCCTGAAGGTTTTGAGCCAAAAGTGACTGGTATTTGGAACTGTTCACAATTCCCTCCACCTTGACTAAAGCCCCAGTTCCAGCAGAAGAAAAGCAACCCCAATGCAGGATACTGCCACCACCATACTTCACATGGGGATAGTGTTCTTTTGGTGATGCAAAGTGTTTTTGCACCAAACGTACCTTTTGGAATTGTGGACAAAAAGTTCAACCTTGGTCTCATCAGGGCATGCATTTTCCCACATGCTTTTGGGAGACTTGATGTATTGCTTCACAAATTTTAGCCGGGCCTGGATGTTTTTCTGTGTAAGAAAAGGCTTCCGTCTTGCAACTCTACCCCATAGTCCAGACATGGAGAATAGGGGAGATTGTTGTTACATGTAGTACACAACCAGTACTTGCCAGAAATTCCTGCAGCTCCTTCAATGTTGCTGTAGGTCTCTTGGCAGTCTCCCTGACCAGTTTTTGTCTTGTCTTTTCATCAGTTTTGGAGGGACACCAGTTCTTTGCAATGTCACTGTTTGTCCCATATTTTCTCCACTTTTTGATGACTGTCTTCACTGTATTCCATGGTATATCCAATGCTGTGGAAATGTTTTTATACCCTTCTCCTGACTGATACCTTTCAACAATGGGATCCCTTTGATGCTTTGTAAGCTGTCTGTGAACCATGGCTTTTGCTATAGCAGGCAACTGAGTAAATGTCAGGAAAATCCTACTAGGAGGGCTGAACTTTATTTGGGGTTAAGCAGAATTTCTTTAATTGATGGCAGGTATGTACCCAAGAAGACTGAATGCTGTAATTAAATCAAAAGGTGCTTCAACAATGTATTAGTTTAAGGGTGTGCACACTTATGCAACCAGCTTATTGAATGTTTTTTTTTATTTTTTTATATTTTTCACCTAACAGATTTGTTTTTTAATTGAATTATATAGGTCACAAGTCACATTAAAGGTGGGAAAAGTTTTGAAATTATTTATTGTGGTCTCATTTTTTTATATCACAAAAACCTGGCATTTTAACAGAGGTGTGTACACTTTTTATATCCACTGTATACAGTATTTCAGATACTATAGAAATGGTATTTTGATAAAGTATAACATTTGTTTATTTTACCTTGTATTTGATGGTGAAATGTAATAGGTGACAAAACTGAATACCTGTGAGAAAGCTATTTAGGTGAAATAGAAAATGAGAACATTACATTTCTTTATTTTTTTTTAACTATTTTTGTTTTTGTCCTTTGTAGACCAGCTATTTCTTGTTGCTTGTCTCTTTAAGCTGACAAGAGTACAATCCATATTTTCTTATTAATCAAAAAGTTTCTTTTTTCTGAAAATGGTCCACTGTATCTTTTAGAGAATTATGTTTTCTAATCTGGTAAAAAGATCCTAATTCTGGCTGGAACAATAGTTGATCTAAAATGGTTAGCTTCTTTAAGTCTTTTATGAATGGAATACATGTTTTCCTTTTGGTCATATCAGATGCAGTATAGTCATTGTCAAACCTGATAGGGTTTATTTTTATCTGAGAAATTAGCCCAAGCAGTCTTCAGTACCAGGTCCTTGTCTTGGCTGGTGAGAAATTTTACAATAATAGATCTGGGGATGGGGTGGGGGTTCTTAAAAGAAGAAGTCGAAAGAGATTTATGGCTCTCTCAGTACCAAACGAGAGAGCTTCTGGTAGATATAGACTTTTAAGCATCCATTTAGTTAAAAACTGCAACATATTGTCTCCATATTCCCTTTCTGGTATTCCATATATCCTAATATTATTTCTTCTAGATCTGCTTTCTAGGTCCTCTAGTTTTTCCATAAGCAAAGTATTTTGTTTTGACAGGAATTATGTGTGATTCTCACTCGCTGCCATTCTGTTATCTAGGTCATCTAATGTGTCTTCTGTTGCTGAGATCTGAACAGATTGTTTTATGATCGCTTTTAACATTTCTATTTGTTTCTTGGAATCTTCTTTTGTATTGTCCATTTTGATCTCAAGTTTATCAAATTTAATACAAAGCTATTGGATACTGCCTATTATAGACTGTAATTCCTCTTTCACTGAGTTGTCTTCAGAGTTCACTTTGTTGTGACAGAGTGAACCACTCAGGTCAATAAAACTTCTGACAGGAAAAAAAATCAAAGAAACAAAAAAATTGATTTTTCTTTCAAATAATTGTCCGAGTATGTTTAAAAGACTAAACATGTATAAGAAAATACATTTTTGTTAAGTTTGTATAATAAAATCCTGTCAGAAAAAAGAAAATAAAGCAGATCTAAGACTTTGTGCTGTTAACAGTTTGCCATCTTGGCCATGCCCTGCATTTTATGACTTTTTTCATTCATTCATTTGAAATGTATTCAGTCAGCAAAGTGTCTGTAACTGCTGGCCCCGTGTACCTGCCTGTATGTGTGTGTGTCATTGTGGGAGGAGGCATTAAAAACTATATTTTAGATATAAAATATCACCTCAAACTACAATACATATGTTATAGCAAGTTTGAAATGTTAGGCAGAGGAGCTATTTTACATCAAAAATATAAAAAAGTTCTTGGTAATAAAAAAACAAATACAAAACAATTTAACAGATAGTTAATTTTCTAAGTTCATTAATGCCTTCCGTGGTGGGTATTATTGGGTGAATAATGTGCTTCCAAGGGTGGTAAGCACAGCAAGCTACCCACTCTGTCAGGCATTATTTCCTATGTATTCTGATGCTTAAAATCTGAGCATCTTACATTATAAAAATCAGCTAGACAGTAAAAGATCTGATCCTTACAGTAAACATTAAACACCCAATAAAATAGTAAATAATGCATAAATAAAAAATTCAACAATTTGAATGTGATGAAATTGTCTCTGTGAGGGTCTAAAGACGAAATTTAAATAATCTTCTAAAAGGGCTCTCAAATTCACTTGGCTAAATCAGAAAAGGTGGCTGGTTCCACAATATGGTGAAATATAAAAAAAATAAATACTAGGCCTGATGTTTCCAGTCTAGTCTATGAAACAGCCCCCCTCCTCTGATGATGTAAGATGCTTAGCTGGAGCATGGGGCCTTAATAACTCATTTTAGGTAAGCAGGACCTATGATGCTAATGGCATAGTGGGCAGGAGCATCAAGATCTTAAACAAATACCTGGAAATGGCTGGAAACCTGTGCATATTTTGCAAAACTGGTGCTATACAGTTGGCCATAGACATACCAGTCTATAATCTTTGACAGCTGAATTGTGCATCAGTAATCACACCACACTGTCATCAATAAGCCAAAGTTAAAGGGCATTACAATAGCAGGTGAGAAAGAAGCAGTGCATTTAGGACCGTGACCAGTACAAAAATGGCCTGAAAGTGTCCAGCTGTGTGGCATGGAGGCATAAATCCCTAAATGCAACACCAAATAATCTTCATATAATAGCTTAGATAAAGGAATAGTTAGGTAATGGAGAATAACAATGAGTGGCATTTGCAGACTTCTGCATCCTATGGGGGGTTTGACTCTGCTCAGGCCAACCTGTTCCTGTACAACAGATTTTTTTAACATTACCAGTAATAACATAATTGTAACACCTATTCTTGGCAATCTCAAATTTGTGATAGTAGCCCTTGTGTAAGTGTGTGGGAGGACACCTGGTTTCAGTCTGAATATGAAGAAGTAATAGTCGTATGCTGGTAATCTGGGAAAGTCTTCTAGCACCTCTGTTTCCAATATAAAGAACTGATTCAGGAAGTTGAAGGTATAATATTCTACACTTTGCTGGCAGACTAGCATTGTACTCTTCTTGCAGAAGTATACATTATTTATCATGCACAGATAAATGGAAAGCTTTGTCTTGTTATATCATTCTGGGAATGTTTTCCAGATTGCTTTCATACATGACTCTAGCCAACTAATTATCCCTTCTAGATCAGTCAAATTAGGGATCCTTATTTATTTATTTGACATGTGATAACGGGGTTGATCCAACTGAGCCAGATGCCCATTTTCAGTGGTGTCCCGAGAAGAAAAGCTCCAGTGTAAATAAATACAAACAGTAAATAACATACATTTTGAGATTCAATACAAACAAAAATGAGCTAACAACTGAGTTTAACAATTCAATAATGGAAAAAAAAGAAAACCTGATGGTACCTATGGCAGAGAAAAGTAACTATGGAGAAAGAGAATCTGGTAAAAGGTAGGTAGGTATAAAAGAATGTTGGAAAAAATAGAGAATAAGTATATGCAGATGTTATTATAAGCACAGTGGCAGTATTCCATATGAGAGTACATATAAAAATTACTATTAATATGCATGATATAAATGGATAATAGCTGTAACATGACAATCGGGTATTGAAGTAAAAAATAGTCATTAGAGTTCACCATTATCAAACAGACACCTCTTAACCTGGAGACATCAAATATCTGGACAACAGCCCATAAAAAGTAGGTGCAACTGGTGAAAAATGTGGACACAAATTAACTTAAAATTTGCATGTATAATAATGTAACTCCTCCCTCTAAACTGGAATTGTGGGATACTAGCATTCAAAAATTGTGAAAATGATCAACTCTGAAAATATACATTCACACAGAAACACCAGTTAAGGGAGATACTAGGCAATGGGTATGTAAAACAGTTTGCGTTCTACTTTCTGCCCTATCACACTTCTATCGTTTTTAATTTCTCCAAGTCTTTTGGGTTTCTAATACCACGATGGGAATGGAACCCATTCCTAAGTCAAAGTACGATTAAAGTTCATGAAATTAGTATTGTTTCACTCTTTGACGTCAGCCAAAAGTGCTCTTCCCAGCACCTGTAATGTGCCCAGTAATGACTCCTGCAATTCGTATGGCGTTACATGAATTAGTAACATGTCTAAATATGATTGTAAATTCCTTTTTAAAAGACCCGTTGCTCCTACTATTATTGGAACTGTCTGGGTATCTTTCTTCCACATGACTCTCGTTTCTGCCTCCTGATCAGGTATTTTATGACTCTCTGTCTCTCTGTACGCAAGACACTGTAGTCACTGGGTATGGTGATTTCAATGATCAATGCTACTTTTGTCTTCTTTTCTTGGACCACTGTATCTGGTTTTCTAGCATCTATCTTTTGAACTGTTGGTATTGGGTGATCCCATGTGATATAAATTTCACCATTTTCTATTATTCTTTGTGGCTCATGCTTCCAGTGTTTTTCAGCCTCTTTGATACCATAATGTTTGCACAATCTCCAGTGTAACAGTCTCGCCACATTATTATGCCTTTCAGTATACAGTCCCTCTGCCATTAGTGCATCACAACCACCTGCAAGGTGTGTGACTGTTTCCAATTCGGTTCCACAAAACCCACATTTGTCTGTTTTTCTCCCACATGTTTAATGGACTTTGTAAACCAGTGTGTATGTAGCCCACTATCTTGTGCTGTCAGTATTAAGCTTTCATTTCTTGGTTTGAATTCGCCTCTCTTTATCCATTCATGTATTCGTTCTTGAACAACATAAGGCTCTTCTAGAAGTTTTCTATACTTGCAACTATATTTATGTTTTTTCCACATTCCTTCCCTTCTCATCTGATCCTTTACCTTATAGTCTTTCTTTTGTTTTTTTGGCACATTCAGCTGCTACCTGTTTTTTATCCACTTCTGGTTTGATTTCCATTCCTGCTTGACGTCAATATGCTTCTGCTAAATTAAGCAAAGATGTCATCTTAGATTTATTCTCCTCATGTTTCAAAGCTTTCACTACATTTGGATATTGTGAGGTCAGTAGATATGCGTGGAGTCCCACAATTGCAGATCTATACATGTAATCAATTAATATATTAAATATATAATCTTGGTATACACTGATTTTTGTAAATCATTTGGTGAGCATGAAGCATTCTATTTGTTTAATATCCAGTCTATCCAACACTTTTTGGGGCCAGACAATCACTCCTAAACTGTAAGTTAGGACAGGAAGAACACATTGATTTATAGCTTGGATCTTGTTCCTAGATGTCAGTGCTGTTTTCAGGATTAATTTAAGTTTTCTAAAGTATTCCTTACTGAGTTTTATTCACATTTGTTAATGTTTTATTGCTGATCCTTCATCAATTCCCAAGTATTTGTACACTTCCCTCTTGCTCAAGTTCTTTTATATCACATTCTTGTCCCAAACTGATGTTTTCCTGGTGCTGCAGTTTTCCTTTTTTAAAGGTTGTTTTTGCACATTTATCAAGACCAAATGACATTCCAATATCATCTGAAAATGTTTTGATGACCTGTAGCTGTGCTTTCAGTTCCTCATCTGATGAACTATACAGTTTTAAATCCTCATCAAAGAGAAGATAAGTCATTAGTATTTGTTGTTTTCTAGGAGCCAAATTGTAGCCATGGCCTAAGCTGTTAAGTAAACATCTTAATGGATTAATGGCAAGGCAGAATAGCAAGGTGATAGTCACCCTGGAATTATCCCCAATTGAATTTTTATCCCTGGGATAGTAATCTGTACTTTATCATGGCTTAAATGCAAAGTGGTCTGCCACTGTTTCATGGTTACTGTAATGTAGTCAATCAGTATAGGGCGTATCATACATTTTTAAACACATTTTATCCATGAATGTGGGATATTATCAAATGCTTTTTTGTAGCCAATCCATGCCATACTTAGATTCTTCCCCTTCTTACAGTTCTCCACTATAACTTTGTTTAACAACAAATGATACTTTGTTTCATATGACTTTCATTTATTGCCCTTTTGTTCTACTGCCATAATTGAGTTTTCTTCTAAATGACTATAAACTCTGTCGGCGTGAATTCCAGTGTAAAGTTTATACGTTGTTGGAAGACAAGTTATTGGTCTATAATTTTTAGGGTAGCTTGCAGGTTCACTCTTAAGTAAGAGCATTGTTTTTCATGTTGTTAACCAGTGCGGTGTGAGTTCGGGGTGCACATATAAATAGTTCTTATTCATGGCTATATCCTCATGCAAAGAAGTTAATACTTTAAGCCAAAAGTTAGGTACCGCATCTGGGCCTGGGGTTTTCCAGTTCGAGGCATTTCTCAACTTTGTTTCAATCTCTTTGGCTGTTATTTCATCCCTATCGCACTTCCAGTATATTCACACTGATGTTATGTTAGCTGCACCCTTACATAAATTCATTAAAATAATCACTAATTGTAACATCATATATGTGTACTCTGTTAATCTTAATAGGAAACTAACGTCTGTCAACAATCATTGGTATAACAAACCACTGTTCTTGTCAATATGTGGGTATCAGGTCAGTCTGATCAATGGATGAAACCACCTGCTCTTGTAGTTATATAAATACCAGTGTGCATTAGTAGGTTTTGTATACAAATTTGGTAGCTGCTGATGCTGTGCACTGACTCATACCTCTAACGTCCCTAAATTAAATTCTTATTTTAGCTCTATCTAGGTCTCTCTTCTTAATCCCAATTCCCTCCTAAAACTGGTGTCTTTTGGTAAAACGGTGGTGAATCTCACAATATAGCAGAAAAAGGTAGACCTTGCAATGTTAAGGTTTAATGCTCTGCTACATGTAATAGTTCTAGTATTATTTATTTAGCTTCCTGTGTGATATGCACTTTTTTATATAGGTAAGTCAGTAAGAAAACTTAAAAGAAAGAATTACTGAGCATAAATCTGAGATTTGTAGATGCATCTTAAGTAATGTATTAGCTAAACATATATCTGAGAAAGGCGCTGATCATAGTTTTAAGTTCAGGGTAATTGAAAATGTCCTTAGGGACCCCAGAGGTGGTGATATGAATAATAAGCTTGAACTAAGAATATAACTGGATTCTATGATTGCAAGCTGATTATTTTCCTAGAATTAATAAAATGTTTGGCATTAAACCTGTGCTTGGACAGAGACAGCTTTCTATTAAATAATTTATTTTAAATTATGTAAGAGGATTTTTATAAGTTTTATGAAATGTGTTTATATAATGTGGTTTTAAGATAGTTTTAACTTAAAGTGCTTTCATTATTTAATCTTTTTTGTGGAGTGGTTAGTCTGTGTCTTGTGACTTCTATGAATTGCTATTTAGATATGACTTTTTCAGATGGTTTTTAACACTGATGAAAGATGTTGCATACGAAAGTTTTGTTATTGTTGCATTGCGTTTAATAAATACAATTGACCTAGCATTGCAAAGTCTGGCTTTTTCTGTTACATTGATTTTTTTGGATTTGTGACTTTGCTTTATCATGGGTAGCATCCTGTGGTGTGTTTTGTTCTTTGAGTCTCACAAAATATGATGACAATAATTACAGTCATGCACTTCTTTTACTTCAGAAAATGTATATTAATTCATAGAAATTTATTCTGTCAGTATCTCAAATTAATATGAATATCTATCTATCTATCTATCTATCTATCTATCTATCTATATGCGTATGCATGTGTGTATATATGTGCATATATATGTGTCTATATAAGTCTATTGTATATATGTGTATCTATCTATCTATATATATATATATATATATATATATAGAGAGAGAGAGAGAGAGAGTGATATAGATATATAGATATAGTGTGTATGTATATATATATATATATATATATATATGTGTGTGTGTGTGTATACATATATATATATATATATATATATATATATATATATATATATATATATATATATATGTATATACATATATATAATGTGTGTGTATGCCTCTGAAAAAGACCGAAAAATAGGGACAGAATTTATATATTGCTCTTATAAACTTAGAACTATGATAGAATAACATAATTTTTGTTAGTATGCATTTTATGAAGGATATGAAGTCTGAAGCACATATATATCTCATTATTTAGTGACTTCACTCCTTTGTAATTTGCCAGAAAGCCATATATTTTAGGAGAAAAAGACCAAAGCTATGAGGGTAAATATGTACAGTTGAGAAGTATATTGTATACACACACACACCTTCCCTCTACTGTTTCTCTCTCTCTCTCTCACACACACACACACACACACACCTTCTCTGCTGTCTCTCTCTCTCTCATACACACACACAATCTACCTTTTCTGTGCTCTTACACAGCCACACATACACACACACCTACTTTCTCACACGCACACACACACACACACACACACACACACACACACACACACTTTCTCTCATACGAATGGCAAGTTTAAATTGCATACACACACACTTTCTCTCATTCAGAGAAACAAACCTCCAGTTTAATGGACAAACTTATACACTCATGTACATGCTCACACTTAGCTCAGCACATACAGTTTAAATTCCTGTGTAAGTGCAGACTGAATTTAAGTCCGCGCCAACATGCATGGATGTGAAGTACACATGGTCCTTCTTAAAGAAGATGCTGCCACCAAGGAGTTTTTTTTTTATTTATTATTGAAGGTTCTTAAAAGTGGGAGGGCCCCCCCATTGCCCTATGGTTCTGCAGCCCTTGTCTGCACATTGATAACACCCATACATCTCAACCTCTTAGATCAAGAATCCTGGACAAAGCCATAAGTGAAAGTGGGACAAAAGCCTAGAAATAGGGACAATTTTTAAATATTGCTCTTAAAAACTTAGAAAGTGGATAGAATAACGGGTTTTGTATTAGCATGAATTTTTTGAGAGGTATGAAGTCTGAAACTCAAACGTCTATCATTTTCTTTTAACTTCAGTCTTTAATGATTTGTCACTATTTTGCCAGAAAACCATAATTTTATGAAACGTGGAGCAAAAATATGAGACCTAAATCTGGACATTCTGGGAAAATCTGTCCAGTTGGGAGGTATGATAATGCCTTGAGATATGCTGGCAGGGTGTGATGGCATAAATGAAAATAAAAATGAAAACACAATTGGGATTTAGAGGGACCAGTTGGGAATTCATGGCACCTTATTGTCTTGAGCCCAAAACCGGGAAATACTTCTCAACTGTACCAGATTCCTTGGTATGCGAACAGTACAATATTTCAACACATTTTATTTTTATTTATTTATTTATTTATCATTTGTTGACCGGGAAAGTCCGACTAGGTTCCACAGAGCCTGTTTTCAGCAGAGGCCCAGGGAGAAATGCTCCAGATGCATGTCTTTGGAATGGCAAGTATAGCATGTATTTTATTTTATATAATTATATAATGAAAAATGAATTGTATCAACTGTTTTACTGTGCCAGGCATTCACCCTACTTGTTATCACAATTATTGATATTCTGTTATTTGGTAGCCTTATTCTCTCACTTAAGTGCCAGGAGATTTATGAACCTAATTTAAAAACATTTCTACAGCTGTGGCATTTAAGCTGCTATAATCAAGTATAAAGCAAGCCTTTATTATGTCATGAAAGGGCAAGAACTAAATTTTGTCCTGAGCACCCCTATTAACCTGTCTTTTTCTCTGTCCTTAATTATTTTTATTAGTTATACATTCATTTGGAGTCCCAGAGTAAAAACTCATACATTACTTTGTGTTGTCTACCATCTGTCCTTGTAACATTTGTGATGAGGTGATATTGTACTTATGGCAATGTTCTCTTCCTCCCCTGTAGGTTCTAGACGTTCTTATTCAAGGCAAAGAATAAACAAGAAACTCCTGTCCAAGATGAAGAGGATATCAGCTAGGCTAGACGATCTTGAGCGAAATCAGCGCAAACAGATTACCCTTCTGAAAGAACTGAAAAGAAAGCTAATCACTGATCAAAAATCTACTGAGTAAACTTCTGTAGCCAAGCGGATGCATGTGAAAAGTTACAGTTAACTTTGACTAATTCCTCAGTTTACCTCTTTCTTTTATTTCCACAGAATATACATGTATTGATGACATCATAAAGCTTTTTTCTTTCGGTAAAAGTTATGCTGAGTTTTCTTTTTAGAATTAATGCTTTTCTTTGGGGCTAATTTGGCTGGTAACAAAAAATACATTTTCTTTATGAAAAATAGGATTAAATATGTATCTTTAATTTAGGAGGAAATAAATGCAGAACTTTGTTTTATGAAAAGAACAATTGTTCCTTCCTGTATTTCTGATTCCACTTCATACTTTTATTAATACTGATGCTGATGTTTGTAATTTTGTTCCTGAGCATTTAAGTCTGTGTGTATGACTATATGTATTTAGTTATTTAGCTATATAGTCATTTAGTTTCTTTTCTGACAGATCCCATTTTTGAACTATCCTAGAGAAAAGAGAATGTCAAAGTATGAAAATAAATAAGCAGTAATCTACAGAACAAATATTTTATTACACTTCATTGAATAAAGAGTATTGCAGGAGAAGCGTATTAAAGATTAGTATGTGCTTTATAGGAAAAGCTGCATAATTTGTTTTTTGAATCATACATTAAATAGAAAAACAAATTATAGAAATATCAAAAGTAGCAGCAACAGCAATATTGCTCTTAGAAATCATGGAGAGGTTTGATTAGTTAGCTTAGCATTGTAGTGAAGACGTAGATAATCAGAGATTAAAGGGCGAGGCATCATTTCTAATGATAACAATGAAGTCATTCTTTACAATATTGTTATGTAACACCACAGAAGCAAGTCCATCTTCTATGTGGGTGCTTTTTCAAATTTACTTTAAAGGGTTTTCTTTTAGCAGTTCACCTTAAGCTGTGTAGTGGCTTGATCCCGGCTTATCTATGAATATACAAAATCTGAAATCACTAAAATCACCAAATGTATGATTGAATTTGCCTAGATGTCCCACCAATTTCCTAATATCACAGGAGTAGTATATCCATGAAATATTTACAAAGAAAGCAGACCAGGTTGCAGAATATGAGTTTATGAGCAAATGAAACTAAACCGAGACTAAATGGCAGAGGAATTCAAACCTGAGTGAAAAATAATGGATTTTACCATATTAATCAGAAGAAAAATTTCAGATTGTACTATAAGCTTGCACAAGCTTATATTAAAGAGTTGACAAGTTCCCACTTATGAGCTGGAATGTCTACGTAAATGAAGGAATGTCATTCACTATGTCAAATCTGCATGTCATTAGCAGAGTGAACATCCACAGAAATATACAAAGAGATTTCATCATCAAATGTTGCAGGCATTAAAAGTAGGAAGACTGCATGCTTATGGTTAAGGAAAGTGTGGATTTTAGGTGTCAATGCCAAATCTTTCAGCCATACCAAAAGGTGTGGCATTAGAAGGTGGGGTACTGTATGTGTGTGAGTGTTTGCAGGTTAGCATTAGAGGAAAGGCTAGGCTAGGGGATAGGGTTAGTGTTGTGTGTGTTGCTGTATGTGGTATGTGTTGAAGTGTCTTGTGTAGTGGTAGTGTTGCAAAAAAAAGTTTTTGTAAGGTAAGGTGGAGGATTGAGCTTAGGGGCAGGGTTAGGGCTAGCATGCTTTGGTAAAGTAGTACAGGGGGGTCTTTTGTAGTAGGGTTTTGGTTATCAGATTACCCGCATTTTGATACCAATTTATACCCAAATGAGAGGCAATAGGAACTGATTCTAGTAATCTTAGCAGAGTTAAATGGCATGAATGGAGAGAGAGAGAGAGATATTCCACCTTATGGCCTATTTTACATTAGACAGATAATCAGAAACCATCTTTTTTTGCACTAAATATTGATATTAGGCTGTTAGAGACACTGTAATGCCTTTGGCAACATACTGTGCTGTCAAAAACTTTGGAGAGATGAAGAAGTAGTGCCAACTTGGTAAGCTTTATCAAAACTAAATGAATATTTTCCAGAAGAACCAAGAGAGCAGCTGCCATGTCATGGTGAGATTTCAAACCATGCTACATGCATAATTTAGGTAAACTAGTAGTTGTGTATGCACCATTTCTCTGTGATTTGGAGTGTGGGAAGAGAAGTGTCTTTTAGTGAAATGATTTAACTCTTTGTTAAGCAGTATAACAAGCATGCATCCAGGATGGTGGGTCTCATCCTGCCTTTGTGAATCTGTTTGAGTACTGGAATGTACTGGGATATAGCAGGTTCAGCAGTTTTAAACTACCCTGGTGAAGGTTGTCAAGTAGAGTTTAGCCAGGTTTTATTTTTTTTTGAGAAACTGGAGTACCTGCTGTTGGTACACGGTTTTAAAGATTACACGATTAAGTTTGTTATGGGAAATGAACGTGACTGCTCCAATGGATGACTGACAATGAGCCTATAAATAGAGTCTCAAAAAAGAGGCACAAACAGCTCAGTCATTTCTGTGTTTTCAAGGTCAGTATAGGGCACATAATTTGGAAATGAGCAGAATGCTGAAACTGATAAACTGACAGAGTTCTTTGTTGCCACTGATACATTTTTTGCTGATCTGAAAAAGTAAGATTTTCACTGATTAGATTGCTGATTTTATTTGATTCCAAGAAGAAATAAAATTTGTATAGTCTTTTTTTCGGTGTCATTATAAATATTCCAGAGGTGATATATGCTGGTAAAACTGAACAGTTACACAGCTGAATAGGCAAAATCAGATGTGTTTGCAAACTGCAAAATTACACCAATGTATTTGAATACAGGAGCATTTAGGAAGAGTACCTATTCACTGCACAGAGGTGAAGAGCTGAATAACGTTGTATGAACAGCATGCTAGCCAGGGATGTTTGTATGATTTTTGAAAAAGATGTCTTTACTAAATGCCCTAAAACTACAGAATGGCTTTAAAGCCCTGTGACTTTGTGACATAGTATCTCTGCATCCTTATTATCATCACTGACTCTGTGATCGTCCTTATTATATATATATAAAATGTAAGATGAAATCCAGTTACAGTGATCCATTACACATCTGACTTTTGCCAGAATCTGTTTTAACGGGTGACAGATTGATTCTGAGAAGTATAAACCTTTAAGTCTTCTGTGTAGGAAAATATATACTGTCAGTGATGCAAGTCTCAGTGGCATTACACGCTTGTATGTATTCAAATGTATGTTTCATCTTTCATACACTTTCAATACTTAAATTCTGGTTATGGCCTGCTACACATACTAACATTCTACCTTTTTAAATTAGAAAGTTAAGGAAAAGGACTCTGATCATAATTTGCTGAAGTACAACTTACTTTTATGTATATTTATCCTGCCAGGCCACTGCGCACTTGAATCTATTAAATACCAAACTGCATTCTATTAATTTCTGTGTTTTTGTAAAGGTGCATCACCATCCTTGTTTTCCAGATGCCCTTTTGTCCCCAGGTCACTTCTTCTAGGATGCCCTGTTCTATCTTATTTACATTGCTTAATACCTCAGCCCCCGGACTAGATTAGGAGATTGGGTAGATGGATGATCTCACCCATTGAAAACAATTTTACTCTGTCTGTCTGTCCATCTTTCTCTCTCTCAAAAAATAGAAGTAAAGGTCCCAAGTGGTGGAAGCAGCCTAATACAAGCTAAATCATCTTGGGTGAGTTTAGAGACCCCAGTCAGAATGAACAGAACGAATGCTAAAAGAAGCAGCTTGAGAGCAGACATAAGTTACCTTGAGTCAGTATTCAAGCTTTTCTTGATCTGACAAAGTCTTTGTCTGCAAAGATTTGAAGCCTGCATAAACTAAAGCATCGCTCTTGATTCCCTAATGGCTGAGGAAACCTATATTTTTTTTCTCGGTGACTGATACAGCTGCTTTCTGATACCTGCTCCACTTTGTTTTCTTTTTTAAGAAATCTGCTTGGTCTGGTGTTTTTATTCTATTTGAGAGGTAGACACTTAAATTATCTAGGCAGCACATTTTCCCCATTGGCTAAATTGTCTCTTGAGTGATACTTAAACACTCAGTGAAATTCTGGGCCTTTGTCTTTATCTGAAAAGATTTAAAGCCTGCATAAGCTAAAGCACTGCTGGTGATTCCCTGCTGTGTTTTTCACCCACACTCCCCTTTGTTGATTTACTTTTTAAACCTGGAGATTTTAAGCTGCCCACTCTTACTGTAAATTGAGCTTAATAATGCTTCCCCCTTTCTACACTGTTGTTGATATAATGAATTATTTATTTGCCTTTCCTTGTGCTTATACTGAAAAAAGTGCATTCTGCCTCCCATTGTCTGTTCTACTAGATCTGACTTCATTATCTAGCTAGCTGTTGGATAAAGTAGTGCATTTTTACACTCTAGCAAACAATTGTTTCTTTGCAAAGAGGTCATTGGTTTTTCCATTTAGAGCACTGGGAAGTAGCCTGGTCGGATTAGGTTGGAGAAACAACTTGAGATTTAATCAGCTTATCTTGTATTTAAGTGCTTTTATAAATTCTGTACAATCGAGTGGCTCTTGGCTCATTTATTCAAAGCAAAGTATTTTTATTAAGTAATCACACTTTTATAAGTGGTTTAAAGTGCACTGCTGTATGTATATCTTTAAGTTTGTCTGTGATAGCATTTCATACTGTTTGCTTGTTTGGGGTAGCATTTCACTCCAGACACTCCTTTACTGTGCTTTTAAATTAGGAGGACTGAAATTATTTATCTAGTGACAGTAGGGATTTACCTGGTCTCTCTGAGCTGGGAAATGCACGAAAGGGCTCAAAGTATTTATTTATTTTTTTGCACTTCTCTGCACTTGATTTACACTGTTCTGATACCTAGATAGCATAGACTAGATTCAGACCTGTTGAATGTAGTCATTGATACACTTGAGCACTAAACCAGCCATCTTACATTAAGAAGGTCTCACTTGCACACTTGTGGCAGAAGAGTGTGGATTCATCCTGGTCTGAGCTGGGGATTGCTGGGGGAAGGTTCATTGTGTGCTTATCTATTGATAGATTAGCTTAAAAGTGTTTTAATTGTGCTGCATTTAAACCTCAAGTTTGTGCAGTGTGGCTCACAGTGCAACAGGGGTTAGTGTTGCCCTGTATAGACACAAACGCATTTGTCCTTAGAACTCTCCCAAGCTTCCCTACTGCACTACAGGTGCACTGAATAGGGCTGAGACATTTTTCAATAGTCTTCAATAGAACAAGCACCTTTGTTAGTCCTAGCACCAAAACTGGTCAAACTAGCCCACTCCTTTCCCTAATAGTACATACTGTAAAAACCTGCTGTAATGGATGAGGGCACCCTGAGGCAATGTAATAATTGTCTTGTGTATACTGACAACCACTTAATCCTAAAGCAAATACCCTATGTGAGATGTAATTACACTATCAAACTGAAATCAGTTCTCTCGCATAACAACAAACCAGACATCAAACAGGTAGTCAGCACACACATCACCTCACACACAAAATGAGGTCATGCCAAATAAACCCACATATGCGGAGGTACTCACTAGAAGCCGGTTCTATGTTATAAGAATGAAAGATCAAACTCTTGAGCACTCATATGAGTGAATATTCAAAAACTCAAAATTGCTATTGTGGGGGGCTGCACCCCCCCCCCCACTAAATATATATTCCAACGCTGAGATCGCACTACAGTGAGGAAAGGGCATATATTCCAATCTTCACTGTAGTGTGATAATAAAATAACAACATTGTGTTTTTGAATTTTCGCTCATGTGAGCGTTCGAGAGTTTGATCTTTCATTCTTGTGACATAGACCCTAGAAGCCTACTAAAAGATCAGAGACCTCCTAAAAGTAAACCACTTGCACACACTTCTATGCAAATAGAAACCACTGCACATGATAACACATACACCAGTGTCTCAGCAAATAAGCCCCTAAGGCAAAACACTCAAAACCTAATGTCTTGATCATAGGTGACTCCATAGTGAGACACACAGATGTTCCCCTCACCAGGCTGGACAAACGGAAGGCCACGGTCAACTGCCTGTCAGGTGCCAGGATCTGTCAAAACCCACATGCACTCCAGTCACTCAACAAGTACCATTGTGACTCTACCATAGTCTATGTTGGGGTGAATAACTTGAGACATACCTCTCTGGACTATATGAAGGGAGGCATGACTGAATTCTCAGATTGTGGCCCAGACAAGTATGACCCTAGCCGTAAGCAGCATTTTACCTTCACCCAGGATGATGCCACAATATAATCAAAAAATGATTTACTAAAACAATTGGCTTAGCTTGTGGTGTCAGTTCAGTGGGATCCAGTATCTGTCAGCCTGTGAAAATATGGTTAACAGGCCATGCTGGTTTGACAGAGATGGTCTGCACCTGTCTCCTCTAGGCTTATGGATACTGTCAAAGGCACTTGCTTCTCCCATAATGCCTTTTTTTTAGGCAATGCCAAAACAAAACTCAAGGTTCTGCTGCTTAATACTAGGAGTCTAAAGATGAAACTGCACTCCTTGGAAGCACTCCTCATCTTGGAAGATGCTGACATCTGTGCAGTCACTGAGACATGGTTCAAGGTCACGGAGAGCACCCCGACCATGCAAGGCTACAATGCCTTCCATATGTTCGGACCTCAAAATAAGTTTGAAAGAACCAAAGGTGGAGGTGTATCCATCTTCATTAAAATCAAGTACACCTAAATCCTGGTCAAACAGTATGACTCTCTCGAACTACACCATGTCCAATTAACTATAGACAAAATACCCTACCACATCATTGATGGCTATAGGTCCCCCACCATGAACCAAAAAAAATCAACCACATACAAGCATTTACTGGACTCGCCATACAACCCAACATCTTAGTCATGGGAGATTTCAACTATCCTTCCATCGACTGGGTGACATATGTGAGCACGAACATGCTCGCTCAGAGATTCCTGGACTTTGCAATATAAATGCTGTGGAACAGATGGTCTGCACCCCCACAAGGGGCTCAAAAGTCCTAGACATAATACTCACCAACATTGGGGGGGGGTCACTGCACTCCTCCCCACCTTATGCACTCCCCCTCACATTATGCCCTCCCTGGTAAGGTTGCACCATAAATTAGTCTCGTTCAGAATAAATATTGTACCATACCTCTCAACCTGGAAGCATCAAAAATCCGGACAAGGCCCATGAAAAATAGGTAAAAATGTGTATGCTGATTAGCATCTAATTTGCATACATAATTTCGTAACCCCACTCACTCCAGTGGAATCGTGGGCTACCAACTTTCAAATGCAAACTGAAGAATAGACAACCAAAATATAGCACCAGAGACCCCCTGCAGCCGTGCCATTACCTGGCTGTTTCGCCCCATTTACCATAAACACTAATGTGTGCATACTGCTTTACTTCTACAATGATTATTTGGATTTTATTTTTACATTTTGAAGCACAAAAATGCACAAATACTAAACTTGGCATTAAAACTTTTCTGCCCTTGAAACTCACATTCATTGAAACAGCATTGAAACCCACACCACATCCAAAGAAAATGCATCTGGCCAGTGGTGGATAAAGATTACCTTTGGGCTGTTTTCAAATCATTGGCCCCTTGCATACAAAACAAGAAACATACATGTGTTCTTTTCTTTGATACACCTTCCTGACTTTATTAAATTATATTCCTTGTATAATACAGCACACTTGTTAGAGCGCATTTTAAATTTATTGTTTGAACATTTTTCCAGTAGGCTGTACTGTAGGTAATGAAACAATGACAAAACTGCCCAATTCAGAACATTTCCATCATAAAAGTCTGCTTCCACACCCACATTATAAATAGAATGACAGTAGTATAAGCCATAGGCATCTTGCACAGCTTCTCGCACTTATTTTCAATTTCAGTTTTTTTTTTGGGGGGGGGGCAAAAGGTCAAAAACCAGGGACACATTTTAAATATTGCTTGTATAATTTTGGAAAGTTCCTAGAATAAAATGTTGTTACCACCATGCATTTCACTGGCAAGTCATGAACCCAGGACCCTATGCATTACAGTCAGAGCAACATACCACTATACCAAATCAGCAGTTTCCTGAAAAATAGAAAGACTGAAACTTAATGGCTATCATTTAGCGAATTCAGTTCTCACTTCTCACCATATTGCTCATCATCTTAGCACAAAAAACCTAGACCAGGCCAATAATGAGGGAATACAAATTCAGTTCTCACTTCCCACCATAGCTCTCAACCCTTAGCACAAAAATATAGACATATAATATACATATGTGGATTACTTTTCTGCTAGCTTTATCAGACATTTTTGAGAAATTAAATAAGCTGAGAGATTTCAGATGAAACTCATTGCAAAAAACAGCTCAACATGACTTGTAAAGACTATGCAATAATGAAATTGTATTAACTATTTTAGCTGAACTAATGTACAAAGGCCTATGACCCATGTGAAACTGGTACAGCTCTTTTTTATACCAGTACTGAATTTTATAGATTTGAACAAAGCTTCAGACGTGTTAAAGACACAATTATTCTAAACACTTTGAATGACTTGGGGTATGAGCCTAGATATCATCTTCCTGTCTTACATCTAAGAAAGACTATTACTAAGACAGAAAAAAATGCACTAGCCAGAAGTTTCTCAAACTTATGAAATGGCATATGGACTGATTACTTTGTTTTTATTTTTATTAGTGCGAACACTATTACGGGAGAAAATTTGGGATCACATATTTATGAAATATATGTTCCTATATGCACTCACATTTATACTATATTTTTTACACACACACACACACACACACACACACACACACACACACACACACACACACACCATTTCCTTACTTGCTGCTGAGTCTTCATTCTTTCTGCCCAGACCAACTGATTCCTTCTTCCCCAACGAACATAAAATAATCAATTACACTGCTCTTGTTCCCCAACGGACATAAAATAATCCATTACGCTGCTGTTCCTGCTCAGAAACATAAAATAATCCCTTATGCTGCTGTTCCCACTCGCATTTGACCAGCCGGAAATGTATGCATGACGTGAGCTCCTTGAGCTCAATTCCCGACAGGCTGGTAGCCCTGACAGAGCTGACATCATCGCGCACATGATGACGTCAGCACAAACAGCATGAAAATTCGATAAATTTAAAAAAAAACAAATGAAAAAAAATTGGAAATGAAGGGGTGCCACTCGGAAATCGTGACACCCCTTCATTTGGATCCCAAAGCTCTGTAAAAACGGAGTAATTTGGTATGGTTGGGAGGTATGTATTGAACCTGTCACCACCACAGGAGCAAAAAAAAAAAAAACTAAAAAACATTTCCAAAGCAAACTACAGCCTACTAAGCAATGGTACAAAAAGTTTTATACCCCCCCCCCCAATCAGACAGCAATCACTCCTATGCAGAGGTGTACACAAATGCCCTGTATAAACACTTAAGCAACTATTTAGACTTGGCTGTACCTTACTGGATTAAAACCAGGTCCTCGCAAAAAAAAACAAGCTATCCTGGTGGACATCAAGTATAAACTGGTTATAAACAAAAGGAAGAAACTGATATCTAAGAACAAGAGGGAACTGACTCAGCAGAGAAAGAATTCCCTCCACAGCTTGAACAAGCAAATCAGAAATCTTGTAAAGTCATCTAAAGCTAATTGCGAAGTGAAAACACTCCACCCATATAGTATAAGAAGGAATCAGTACTGCAAACCAAACAAGGATATACATTTTGAGCCTCAAGAGCAGGAGCACACTCAAGCAAATCTGCAGTCTGCGGCTATCACTCCACCCATACAGAATAAGAAGGAATCAGTACTGCAAACTAAACAAGGATATACATTTTGAGCCTCAAGAGCAGGGTCAGTCCACCAAGGCATTCTACTTGTATGTTTTATGACAGTGAAGCTATTACATTAGCAGTATTTCTTAGTAGTTCTCAGCTTGCTAATAAAATTGACTGTTGTAGCCTTTTGTCCTCCCCACCCCCCACTAGTACAGTAATCCTAACTGTTCAATAGACAGTATACATTTAATTTACATCCCTGTAACTAAATTAACCATCAAGCAGCCCTCTCAGTGCTTTCTGCCTTAGTTTGTATCACTTGGAGGCCCACCTGTTTATTTGCATCTCTATACATTCCCCTTCATTGCTAATGTATCTCCCTACTCTAATCTGTGCACAGACTTGTTTCTAATCAGCAAATCAATGTGAAGACACACTCCCAACCTTAATAAACTTTGCTGTTTCTTCTCTCCTTCACTTTACAGGTAGTTTGAATTATTACTTACCCCCTCTGAGACCATTACTGATTTCCACTGATTGCCTCTCTGGTTTCTTTGCATTCCACCTGGTTTACACCCCTTGTGCTATCTCCATCCCCCAGTACAAAGTCTATATTAGAATCCTGCTGAGCATGGAGCCATCTTTAAATTTCTAGTCTCCCACCAGGACACAAGTGCTCCTCAGCAATTACATTCTGCTTGCCTGTAAGCCATTAGACCTCAGGAATTTGTTTAAAGTGTTCAGATTTGTAAAGTAATTCTTACTTTTTACTCTTGTCTTGGTTGGCTCTGGCCCGCTCCGTTCGCTCTCATTAATGCTCGGGCTCTCTCCACTCCCCTGCCCTGCTCCCTATTCCCTCCTGCCCCCACTACCTCTACATTTATAGTAATCACAGCCACACCCACAGCTCCCCCTCACATCACCTCCACCAATCACAGCTCCTCAAGTCATATCACATTATACCACACCAACTTGCTCCACACAAAATACTCCCAATCACTCTCATTCCCACTAGGCATTTTTTACATCACCCACACTACTTCCCCATCCACATATAGTGCAACCCTATAATTCCTATTCAGACCCCCCACCTAGAAACAACTTAAACTTTATAACCATGACTATCACACAACTAAGTCTAGTCTGTCTTCTCATAATTCTTTACAATACCACAAGTTATCACTCTAGCAATATCCCTAAACTTAGTAGCACAACACTACATTATGCACACTCATATACAGACACGACTCATTATAATAATATCTGCCAACATTTATTCAAGAACTACATAATGGACCAATTCAGAACTAAACACATAAGCTCTCATTCCTACTCCAAAAAAACACAATACTTTCTCACACTCCTCACCAAACTCCAACATCTGTATAACCATTTTAACTCCCAGGCTCACCATAAGCGGGGATATCCACCCCAACCCAGGCCCAAATCCATCCTGTCCAACACAAACTGCTCCAACACAAATGTCAGAACATAACACTCCCATTTTCTTCATCCCTGGGCAAATCAACAACACCAGCAAAACCAACCATCTTTTAATGCTAAATATTAATATTAGAAGTATCAAAAATAAAATACCTGAACACCAGGCCACAATAGCACACTACTCCCCAGACATGGTTGCTTTAACAGAAACCTGGCTAAATAAAAACATAGCTAACTCAGAAGTTCTCCCTACCGGCTACAATATCATTAGACAAGACAGACCACTTCGTAAAGGTGGTGGAACTGCCTTACTGTACAAGTCCAACTTAACTGTCCGTCAATTACCAAACTCCTACCCCTCCCCCAATAATTGGGACATACTTATCTCACAACTTCAACTTCAGCCTAAAAAGGTCATCACCACAATTGTGATGTATATTCCACCTGGTAATACACCTGCTACCCTTGAAGACTTCTTATTCTGGTGTTCTTCCACATACTCACAAGAAACCCTTATTCTGGGGGACTTCAACCTAGACTGGTTCACCTGTATATCAGAACCACCAAGTAATCTAATAAATCTCCATGGCTACCAGCAGCTAGTCCAAATTCCAACTAGATGTGATAAAAAATATAAAAGGGAATCCATCCTTGACTGGGTCCTAACTAACAACCCCACATTGTACCCTCACACAGGCAGTCTCCCAGACACCTTAAGTTACCACAACATAATATATTTTATACGTAGTAGAACAAGCATATGCAAAGCCACTAACTATATATCCACTAGAAACACAAAATAATTGTCTCCTGAGGTCCTCAACACTTTACTCTTTAACTGTGACTGGACCACCCTAAAAACCCTCCCACTTGACCAGGCTGTAGCATATTTCAACAAAACATTTTTGCAACACCTAGACACTGTCGCTCCATTGCGCAAAATCAAGGTTAGAACCTCTACAAACCCCTGGCTCAGTAAAGAAACCAAACAAATCCTCAAGTCCAGAGACACTGCCTGGTTTTACTATCAAAAAAACAAAGAAACACAAAGCCTAACTAAGTACCAAGAACTGCGCAACCGTGCAAAAAAATGCATTAGGCTGTACAAAAAAATCCTACTACACAACATTACAAACTAAATACCAACAAAACCCGCAAAAATTTTGGAAAAATGTAAACCAGCTACTAAAATCCACCCAAAAGGCTACCCCCAAACCAACCACCCCTGACACTAAAGTTCCCATCGAAACACAATTCGACTCCCACTTTGTGAACTCAATTCTATCCTTAGTATCACAGGACATTTCCTTCCTCACTATCCCCCCCCCAACACAAATAACACATATAAGCTTTACCCTCAAAATAGTTTCCACCAATTCAATCAAAAGCATGCTCTCCAAACTAAAAACTTCATCACCAGCAGCCGACCTACTCCCCAGCTATTTCTTGAAACTTACAGCAGATGCTATTGCTTTCCCAGTCTCCACTCTCATAAACAGATCAGTTGATGAAAGCTATGTGCCCAAACTCTGGAAAATATCCTATGTTACACCCATACATAAAGGCGGGACCTCCACTGAACTTAATGACTACAGACCCATTGCCTTACTTTCCCCCCTGTCCAAAATCCTAGAAAAATGCATCCATACCCAGATGCTAAACTATCTCCTAGACAGCAACATCCTGTCACCTACTCAGCATGGTTTTAGACCTGCCCATAGTACCACTACAGCCCTCCTCTGCTTCACAGGCACAGTACACCGTCTCAAAAATGAAGGCCTACAAATTTCAACTCTTTTTTTGGATATGTCCAAAGCATTTGACACAGTCTCGCACCAAATCCTGCTAAACAAACTAAACCAGTATCATCTATCAAATTCCACTCTTACCTGGTTCCAAAGCTACTTAACTGACAGGTACCAAGCTTTGAAATGGGAAAATTCTCTCTCTCCTCAGCTGTCCATAACTATAGGTGTCCCACAGGGTTCTACCTTAGGACCACTACTATTCACAGTCTTCACAAATGACCTCCATACCTCCACACAGCATGCATCTATCATTCAGTATGCAGATGATACTACCTTAATCTGTGCTGCACAAAACATTCCCACCCTCCTGCAAACAACTCAACTAGCATTCTCTGACATTGAAAACTACCTTACCAAAGCCCAACTTATCCTCAATCCAAAGAAAACTCAGCTTATGATTATAAGCAGTTCTAACAAAAACACTAACAGTCAATTCACTATCTACTCCACAAATGCTACTCCAATTGCTCCAGTGGCACAGGCTAAGCTATTGGGAATAACCATAGACTCCCACCTAAAATTTGATAGTCATCTCAACATAACTATTATAAAAGTACATGCCAAACTGGGGTCACTCTACCGTATCAAACCATTTATTACCAACAACACAAGATCAGCCATTGCTCGCTCCCAGCTTATATCCACCCTACTCTATGCATTTCCCATTCTGACTAATCTCAACAAAACTGAACTAAGCAAAATGGAAGCCTGCTATAACAGAATTGCCCACTTTGCTGCAAATAGCTCATATAGAACTCATCACTGTACTGCTTTGAGACAGCTCCACTGGCTTGAACTGCCCAACCGCCTAACCTACAAACAGGTCTGCCTCTGTCATTCTATCTATTACCTCCCCAATAAATGTCCTGCCCTCAAAAACCTAGTACATCACTCAGCCAAAAGGCCTCTTAGATCATCAAGCAAACTACTACTAGAAGTCACCAACAGCTACAATAGCTTTGGAGATGCACTATATAGTAGTTCAGTGGCTAAAAAATGGAACTCTGTCCATACTAGCATTCAAAATACATCATCCAAAGCCTCCTTAAAGACCTCATCAGGCAACATCTCAAGCAAAGTTGGCAGTGCCATGATTGCTCCCCAGGCTAGTGAAAGCAGATAACATATACATACTAAATCTAGAGCACTTGATAATAGTTTTCAATCTTACTCACAAACACTGGCTAATCTACAATGTATGTACTGTACTTGTGTACTAAGTATGTATTCTACCCTTGTTCCAAATTTCAGCTGCACACCACAAATCTATTAATTACCTTTATTTTTAAAATTAATATTTTTTTATTTGTTCTCTCCACTGTAACTGTTTATGTGCCGCATACCACTGTAAAAACATGTCTCTTATAATTTGTGTGTATACTGATCATGTTAAATAAATGTGTCTGTAATTTTTCTTTGTGGAGCTTTTCTCCCCGGGCCTCTGCTGAAAAAGGGCCTTTTCAGCTCAGACACTCCCAGTTAACAAATGTAAAATAAAATAAATAAAAATAGCATCCCTAGCTATGGATAATCATAAGGCATTCTTTAACTACATACGAAATGTAAAAAAGAATGCCCAGCTATGTGTCAAACTGGTAGTAGATGCTAGTACATATACTATACTAGAGGAAATTGCTATCATGCTATCTGACAGATTTGGCACAAACTTCACCCTCTGTCCCTTCCAGACATAGTCCAAAGCATATCTGACACCAGTCTTCTGCCTATTATCTCTAGAGATCAGGTCATCTCTGCACTCTCCAAGGCCAAAGATATGGCCTCAATGGGACCAGATAATATCCCAGGTTGCTTATTAAGCAATCTAAACCAGGACCTAGCAGACCCACTAGGCATTCTCTTTAACCATAGCCTGAAAAATGGCTTTGTTCCAGCAGAGGGGAGAAGAGCAACAGTAATCTCTTTGCAGAAAGGGTGGCCATCAACCAAACCTGGGAACTATGGACCCATGAGTCTAACCAACCTCATCTGCAAGACCATGGAAAGAATCATCATGGACATTAACAAGGACATACGCAACCTTCAAACTCTAGACCCAATCCAGTTTGGCTTCTTTAAAGATAGATAATGCTTACTAAACATTATAGCCTTATTTGAGAAAGTCACCAAAGCCTGGGATGATGGTAAAACAGTGCATACTGCCTATCTTAACCTAGTCAATGCTTTTGACACAATCGCCCACTCAGGTATCTTTGAGAAACTCTCCCAGTTGGGGATTAACCCTTACTTCACTAGATGGGTAGCCATTTGGCTCACCAACAGAACACATACTATCAAAGTTGGTGACTCTACCTGAACCAGGTAGGCCTGCCACCAGTGGCATATGACAAGGATCTTTACTGGGCCCTTTACTGTTTTTAATCTATTTCTCAGAAGTCCAGGCTAAAGTAGACAGCCTTTGACTTACCAAGTTCGCTGATGATTGCAAATTGGGTGCAATCATTGAGTCCCCCACTGATGTTAACATATTACAGGAGGAACTAGGGCAGACAAATGACTGGAGCCAATGCTATGGTCTAAAACTAAATACAAAATAGTGCATTATTATCCCTTTTGGCAAAGCGGAACTCCCTGATAATTGCAATGTTGATTGCAGCCCCCTAAGTTCAAACCCAGTGGTTGAGATCTGGGAACACATGTAGCTAGAAATCTGAACTTTGACCACTAAGTTTCCACAGTGGCAAGAAAATATACATTGTGCATCTCATAAGTAAGGACATCGCATCCAGGTCTAAGGATGTTATAACTCCACTGTAATTGACCCTTATCAGACCATAGAACACAATGCTCCATTCTGCATGTACCTCACCAAACACCTGCAGCAGCTGTACAGACCACAGAAGTTTTTCATCAAGAAAATACAGGTCCTCCAAATCATGACTTGCGTAGATAGACTAAAATCCCTGTCATTGTACTTTGTATCATATAGGCTGCTGATAGCAACTTGGGCCTGACCTACAGGGCAGTCTCTGATCCTGCCCTGACAGAGATGCTGCATAAATGCAAGCCAAATGGCTCAAGAGTCACTCACTCTAGGGATCTTAACCTAGCCTGTGGCATTAACAGAACATGCTGGAGAGAGAAAGATACATCTCCCAGAGATTGCTGCTACTCCTGAATAAACTTCCATTTCACATGAAGCAGAGCTCCTCACTGACCATATTCAAGCACAACCTGAAAAAATGGATGGTAGACCACAAATTCACCCTGGGTGTGGAACCCATGCCTCTCATGGACAGCTGTAGTTGGTGTTTATCATAGACTCGCTCTGCAAATTATGTCCATCTAACCAAGGACAATTGAGGCAACTTGGGATTAACATGGCTAGGCTTGTAAGGGCTTTAGGGCTGCTAACCTAGTAACATGCTATGAACCTATAAGACAAAAGTGTTAATCCCAATAAAGCTTCTTTAAATGAATACTTATTCACAGTGATTTATTCGGAAGATTTGAAGGGATTTAATATGAAAACTTTGGAACTTCCTCACAGAAGCTAAGGTTCGCTCTTCTTCCTGAACCCACAACCTGCTCTAAGGCTCCTCCATTTACAAATTGCTCTCTCTCTCTCTCAACTTTTTTTTTTTTTTTTAAGCCAACTGTGGCTGCTATTCATGTCATGCACATCAGTGTATTTTTGGAATATCAGAACATGACTGGAACTGTGTCTGCAGGAAGCAGATGGCGCAAGATTTGGAAGCCAGAATAGAATACCAGATTGCATTTCCAGATCTGTGTGAAGCAAGACTGTTTCTTTCTGAGGTCTGAAATACCATACAGGAAGTACAGCCAACACACAAATGACAATAGCTAAGATAAAAAAAAAATACTTGTTTGACTCTAAACAAAGCATGGGACTAGCAATGTATACTACACCATTTCTGAATTTTAGATCAAACCTCTGTCTTACATTTTCATATCATATTTTAAAGTATCTTTTATGAAATTATTTACAGAACCTAGACCTTCATCTAAGCTACACCCCAGCAGAATGAATCACAACTCCATCCTAAAGAGTGAGCCATTCCCGTTTCATAAATTTGAGGTACCAGAAGGGAACCCCATATCTAACCCATCTGGTGATAGCAAGAAGTGGCTGTCCATGTGCTTGTTAAAACTTTGTTACATGGAGAAGCCATTAAACAAACAGACATTATTAAATTTCACCATGAAAGACCCTGCCATATTTAACCTCCTGCACCTCTGCAGAATAAATGACTCTTCACTGACTCTTCAAACACCTGTACCAGAGATCTTAACTACATCATCAAATAAATGCTTACTTGTTTATGGAACAACTTCCCAGGCAGTCATAAATTATCTTTTGAGTTATCCCACATATCCCTTATAGACAAAACAGGTGAACACTATTGAATTACTTAGCAGCTCAAGGGGTTTATTTGGCTAGCTTCTTAACAGTCATAATCATGGCTTGTGTAGTATTAGTCTATGAACCTATGCATTTGTGAATGACCACTAAAACCTTTCAGCCTGTACTGCACAACATGAGCACCCTTTTTTTCTTATAAACCCTCTTCTACTTTTACCAAAAGTAAACTAGACAACTGTATTGGACACTCATAGTAGTACTACTACTGTGTTTGGACACATAGCTTGTACCCCCCCCCCCCAACTCAATGTTGTCAATTAACAGATATTTTAGCTCTACTAACTAGAATATTCTGCTACAAATGCTCAGTTCATTCCCTAACTGTATTGTACTGCATCTGTCAGAATTCAGAGCAACATATTCAATTGTGATCTATGATTCAGTTGTACTTTGTCTAGAGGAACTTATACCAAAAGTTCTTTAAGCAAGGAATCACTGCGTCTTCTATAGCTTAATGATATCCTTTGATCTCATGTTAGACATCAGAAGGACCCTCCATTTCATTATTGTAGAAAGTATACTATGGGCCTCAGAGTGTATCTATGTAGACTTAGTGTACAGCCTATAGTAGAAAATATCTATGAAAGGCAGTTTAGCCAATGAATATAGATGTGGGTCCCATCTTGGAGGGATCTTAGTTGATCAGCAGCATGGGGGGCTCCAGGTTTCTTTTCTTGCTGTGGTACAATATGGGCACCATAGCTAGCTGGTGGGGCATATGAAGACAAAAAAAAAAAATACCCAGCAAAATACACTATGTATAGAAGATGCATACAATCTGTCCAACTCTTTACTGGGGAAGTGTGACTTTCACCATGGGAATGTAGTCCTGTAATGAAATTAAATATTAAAGTAAATTTCTCAAAATATGTTATCATCATCTGATACTGCACAGTGTATTTCAATAGATATTCTTGGTATTATGAGTCAAACATTGCATCCTTCTAGACTGTCCATGAAATCTTTCAGGAGATTACTCTTAGCATTTTTTTCCTCTAGGGCTGATGATACAGATAACCTTTATTCTTGGTCTGTAAAACTCTTCCTCTCTTTTATAATCCGGTACTGAATACCAATAATAGTGCTTTCCCTTACCACCAACACCAGCAAAAGGTAAACCATTTGGTGCAGGTTTTGTTTACCCAGTAGGCCTAATACAAACCAAATCTCTTATTTCTTATAGATTTTTATATATATATGTATGTATATATATATATATATATATATATATATATATATATATGGGTTCCCTTTAAATCATCGAAGTTCAGAACATCGAAGTTCTGATCATCGAGACCAGAACATCGATGTTCAGAACATCAAAGGTTTAAAGTGGAAGTGCCAGGTAAGTGAGATTGTGGAATATTGGGTGTGTATGCAGGGCAGCAAGGTGCCCTACTGTGTGCGTGTGTGCCATCTGAGTGTTGGCATTGCAAGTAGGATACGGGAAATCTCCCATTTAGAGCTACTGCATATAGCAGTAAACTGGGGATTTCCCTTACCCCACTGTAGTGTGATCTCGGAGTTGGAACATTAAAGTGGGGAGGGGCACAACCCCCCACATGGGGGGTGAAGCATAGTGTTTGTGATTTTTTTTTTTTTGTTTTGTTTATAGTTCATTTTGAATTTTCGATGTTCTGAACATTCAGCGATTCAAAGTGAATCTATATATATATATATATATATATATATGTGTGTGTGTGTGTATATATATATATATATATATATATATATATATATATATATATATATATATATTATTCCAAGGCTGTCGAAATGTATGACCATTTACACCTTGCTAGTGCACTCATTCAAGCAGCAAATCTTTTCTCCAAGAAGGCCATACTATCAGTCCTGAAGTAAATTTGTGGATACCCATCCAGTCATCCAGGTTATGTTTAAAGGAAGATAATGAGTTCCACTGCTAAACATGAAAGGGGAGTTTATTCCAGAGATTTGAGAGGTAGTTGGTTATATAACTGTCCCTCTACCATGTTTCATTTATCTGCTGTTGAAGATTTAGGTCCCTTGTTCTAGTATTGTGGAGCCATTGAACTTGTGGAGATGTACAAGGTCTAGAACAACTGGTTCTTGAATGGCATGGTAAGTAAGACAGAGATCTCCCCTCAAATGTCTGTAAGGCACTGAATAAAGTAATACAGCTTCCAGGCTCTCTTGGAGCTTGGGAACTGTAGGCCTGTGAACTTTTCAGTTAGGAGCCTTATTGGAGTTTTCATAATTGCTTGATATGTTTAGTGAGATACATCCCAAAGGATATATAGGTTCATAGCTAAGTACTAGGCTATCTGCCCTTATGGGACATTTTAAGCCTAGAAAATTTCCTTTTTTGCTGGAATTAACCTATCCTATTTGGTTAGAGATTGGTCTTACCCATCCTATGGTCAGTAATTTTATATTGCCGCTAGTGACAATAACTGGGATAATACCATCGATAATTTGAGGGGACCCATGCATTGACTAATGCATTTAGGAGCTACATCAATCTATTAGTAATACAGGGGTATTACTCAATAATTAGTCTAATCAGTGCAGAGTATGAGAGTGATTATGTCTTTAAATCATGATGATAATTTTTTGTCAATTAGGTGTACTAAATAGAATGATTTCATGACAACTGTTGTACATAAGGGCCAAAAGAGAGGAAATTATAAACCCAAGTTCCTAGGCCCCTGACTACATTTTTATTTTGCAGTGATGTTTTGTCTCCACAGTATTCACATAAATCAGCTGCACTTATTTAACATGCTTATGACCTCCTGTCACAAAAATATAAATTATTTGGGCAACAGAATATTTATACAGTCAAAGTTCAGAATGTAATCTCTCCAGAAGTGTAGTATTAATATTTCCTGAAGGTATGGCCATTGGACTCTTACTATTTATTTTTTATTTTATTTATTATTTTGTTGACCAGGAAAGTCCGACTTGGCTGCACAGAGCCTGTTTTCAGTGGAGGCCCAGGAGAAATTATCCATTCACATGTCTTTAGAATGTGGGAGGAAACTGGAGTACCTGGAGGAAACCCACGCAAACGCAGGGAGAACATGGAAACTCCGCACAGAAGGCACCCCAGCCAGGAATTGAACCGGAGAACCTCTTGCTGTGAGGCAACAATGTTAACCACGGCGCCGCCCATAGAATTTATTAATTTACTATCTCCAACTAAAATAGTTATTTATATTTCGATTACCTGATATTTGTTAGAAATGGTCCCTAACTGTCCAGTATAAATTATTATGGAGAAGATTTTTAATAAGACTTGTACATTTATATCTTAAACGTATACCAGCTTCCTTTAAAAATATGCTAGGAAGCTTCGGATGTAAAATAGAGATGTTCTAGGATAAAATAACATTAAGAGGAGATGTTAAGGGTGTATGGCTAATCAAGTTTGCAGACAACTGCAAACCTGGTACTGTCATAAACTCCCCAGAAGACACCAACATTCTCCAAGATGGACATTCCTAAGTAAATGATTGGATTTGTTGGACTAAAACTAAATGCCAAGAAATGTATAATTGTAACTTTCAACAGGCATGACTCCTCTTGTGACTATTACATTGACAATAATCCCCTGCAAGTTGTTTTCACATTTACTGATCTGGGAACCTTTGACAATGAACTGTCCCTTGATAACCATATATCCACTGTTTTACAGAAGTCCTTTTTCATCATATTACTTGTATCTAAAGGCATAACATCCAGGTCCAGGGTTTTGATCAGTCTACAGTGCTCGACTGTCGTCAGGCTGACTATTGAATATGATGTCCCATTTGTAATGCTCCTCATCTGTCATCAGTTATAATATGGCGATGTTAATGCTAAAAAAAGCTGCTAATTGCAAATATAATCTAACAGTAAATGAGTGTAATGCCTTGCAGAGGTTACAGTGTGACAGAACAATAGTGATCACACCCGCAGATAAAGCCGGGCCAGTGGTGGTCATGGATGAGAAAGGGTATCGATATTCCATGAATAATATGCTCAGTGACAATAGATATTATAGAATTATTAGTTATGAAGAGGTTAACATATTTAAGCGAAGAATTCATGAAATGTTAATTGATATGGCTGAACCATATTATAACCGATGAGTTATATACGTTTTTGGAAGTAGAATATCCTATGATACCAGCCATACAAGGCCTCCCCAAGATTCATAAAAACGGGGCCAATTCCCCAATGAGACCAATTGTCTCATGTAGGGGTTGGTGCACTGAACCCTTCTCCATTTATGTAGAAAAATCACTTTGACCAGTTTTAGAGTTGAATTCTGTTGTTCTAAGAGATACAAAACAATTTCTACTAGACCTAGTTTTGTCAGTAATCCACACCTGGACTCTGATGCATTTTTGTGACACTAGATTACAGTCCTTGTTTACTGTCATTCCGAATGATTTAGGTATCACTTCCATCAAGCGATATTTAACTAGGCACAGTGAGTATGATATAAGGTAAATAGATTTAATTTGCCTGTTCTTAGAAAATAATATTTTCCTCTTTGAGCAGGTAATATATCTGTAGCGTGATGGCATGGCTATGGGCACCTCGTGTGCCAATAGCTACACCAACATGTTTTTAGCCCACTGGGAAGAGGATAAGTTGTTTTTGATGGAGGGTTATAAGTGGTACATTCCTTTTTATTGTCATTTTGTTGATGATGTCTTCTTCATTTGGAAGGGGGACTTAGACTAAAAATGTTCATTGAAGAAATTAACAATTTGAATGACTATCTACAGTTTATTATGACCTCTTCCTTAAATAGAATTAAATATCTTGATGTATATGTAGAAAGATTAGGAAGTGGTCTTATTAACACTGAGGTTTTTAGGAAGAAATGTCATAGGAACACCCTGCTTCATAGACAAAGCATGCACCCCCACTATATTTTAAGAATGGGAGCATCTCATTTAAATGCATCAGAACCAGGACATGAATATGAATTGAATGATCTAAAAGAAAGGTTTATGAAGAGAGGTTACAACAGTGAGGAGGTTAGTAAAGAGCTACGTGGCCTAGACTCAGTGAGACAGGGGAGAGCCAAGCCTGACTTCTCTCATCCCACTGAAAATAACCTAAGTGATTCTATTGTTTTCCCATCCCCTGAGACCAGGATACCTATGTATTTTACAACAGACAATATAGTGGTATTTGATACCATTAATAAATATTGGGGGTACTTACTACCAACCCCGATATTAAAGAGATAGTGGGTGATAGACCGAAATTTAGATTAAAAAAAATAAACCTAATTTGAAAAGAATCCTATGTCAACCCACTGATAGACATGGCCTTGGGAAAGAAACTCACAGATATACCCCAGGGATTACCTCAGTGTCACTGCTCGACAGAGGCACAGCAAAATAATGGGTATAGTTCCCCATACTAAAGGGGTGGCGTAAGCCACAAAATGATAAATGCCCTCGGGCAGATAGCCTAGTATGAACCTATGAACCTATGAACCTATATGTATTAGGCACCCCTCCATGTGGACAATGTAATTTTTGTGGATACATGGATTCTAGTGGTAGGTTCCTGCACCCCGATACAGGGCAAGAATATAAGTTCTCCATCACAGCCGATTGTAAGACTTCACATGTTCTGTATTTGGCTGTCTGTGACTCCTGCAGATCATTCTATGTAGACAAGACAAATATGGAGTTTAGAAACAGAACAAGGGAACATCTTTATGCAATTAGAATACAGTCTCCCACTAACGCATTAGCGAAACATGTCTCAACCATGGGGGATGAACATCACTTCAGGTTCATGGCTATAGATGTTATACGACCCATTGCCCATGAGGGTGATATATGGAATGGCACTGAAAAAGAAGAGATGAACTGGATCTTAAGAATGAGAGCTGATCGAGGTAGTGGTCTCAGTGTAAGAGCTTCATTAGACCTGTTTTGAAATCCAGAAGGTTAGATGACAGTTAGACTAGCCTGTTAGGTATCATCATATATATATATATATATATATATATATATATATATATATATATATATTACATTTCTCAGTTCTTATAACTAGACCAGGTGTTGTATCGCTTTACAATGTATGCTAGAAATTATAATTGTTATCCACTGTTAGACTGCTGAGATTTATGTGTAAACATGTTCTTTAGGTGTACATGCCTCAGCTCTTATAGCTAGATCAGATGTTGCATTGCTTTACAATGTTAGAAATTATATGGTTATCCACTGCTGAGACCCATGTGCAATCATGCTCTTTAAGCGTATAGGTCTTATGACTTATGAAAGAATCTATAGTGTCCTAATTATTTTAAATACAGAAAGGTGCTTTATTTGATGTTTTTATTGTATTGTTTACTGTTTTTGTTGTATTTCATTACATATGAACAGTATAACTTTAAGACTTGAATTGCTTGCTTGATTAAATAATTTCATTGGTTAACAGGTTTTATAAATATGAGCATTTTAGTTCTCGTAGTTTTAATTGTCAAATGAAGCTACCAGTGAAAGCACTTACCAAGTGTACACAGTACACAAGACTATATTTATTCAGAGTGAGTGCTGGTGTTTATGATCGTACATGGTTGCCTCTGCTGCTTAATCTGGTGTGGTTTATGCTATTTTACTTTACGGAGCAGTGAGGCATTTATCCTGCTGAGTGCTGCTTATTTTGTTTCATTATTAATTTATACATTTGTGACTCTGGTAAGCAGATTGGACACCAAATGACTACTCAAACCCATGCAGTAGGCAAATGGAGATGGAGGAAATTAAACTCTGTACCCTGGACTTCTGGAAACCGCTTATTAACAGTCCAGAGCCTTACTCTTCTCTGCTAAGTGCCAGACTAATTCCGGCTTTACTCTGTTTTGCAGGGTGACAGCTGACTGCATAACTTTCATTCTATTTTGGTATACTGACCTAGCCCTACATCCTAATTTCTGACATACCTCTTACTTAGAAAAAATGCTAGTAAGTGTATATTAAATGTTGATGCAGCTAATCATATGACCTTGGCTGCAGGTCATGTGATGTGTGGTGGGTGTATTATTTAAATAAACTACTAAACTGTGTGCACCTTGTGTGAGGAGTTGTCCCGGAGTTGTGTTTTGGCTTTGTGTTGGATGTTTTTGTTTTGTTTTTTTAGTGTGTGTGTGTGTTGTGTTCTTGATCTTCAGTATACCTATAACAATGCAGGGGCCTAGAATACCCATGACTTATGCATGTGTGTTTCCACACAAATAGAGTGAAGGCTATCACTGGCTTGATAAGACTAAAGTGTCTGCTATGCCCATATTGGTAACAAGCATGCCTCTCCTTGCTTGGTGGTAATGGACATACTGACACCACCACCGACACCCTCCCCACCTTAGGTGAATCAGCATCCACCATTCATTCCCACCCTCTCCCTGCCAGATCTCCCAGCATCTGAGACACTAACTGAACTTGGGTTTCTAGAGCGTTGTCATGGTTTTGTCACTGTACATTGCAGAGCTGTACAGTTTTTTGCATATGTTGTTTTCTGGTACCTTGAGTCATGTTTAATGAACTCTTGATATGAGGGATATCTCAGACTATTAGAATTATGTGAATTCCATAATCACTGAACTATATAAATGCTATTGCCTTCATTTCTGCATGACCAGAAGTCCCCAACTGTTTTCTTTCACCCACTTTCATATTTGACCTGGTGCATTATAGTTATATTATATGCAGCCTGCATACTTCTCAACCTCTTAGCACAAGAAATCAGGAAAAAGCCTAAAATAATGGAGGGAGTTCCAAAAATAGGGACAGATTCTAAATATTGCTCTTGGATACTTATAAAGTTCAAAAACAAAAGTAGAGTGAAAGTCAAGACACTGACTACAAACTAAAATATACTCTGCAAGCCACAATCTAAATGAATGCCAGTATCTGTGAAATATAAAAAATTAATAAGTGAAGCGTTTCCATTATTTATAAAGCTGCCAGATTAACAGAATCTGTGTTGACATTCATTTTCTGAAAGATATGAAGCCTGAAACTCAAAGTATATCATTATTTTGTGAGTTCAATCCACAGTGATTTGCCAGAAAACTACAAATTTTATGAGGAATTTTGAGGAACAGACCAAATGAGGTAAAAATCTACACAGCTGGGAGGTACGGCAGCCTGTCATCAAAATATTGATAAAGATATGTAATATTACATACATGACTATAACAAAGTGTGATATCTTCATTGCTGCTAAAGTCGTTCACTCCACCTTCATGTCAGACTATATTTTTTGTATATTTTCAAATACTATTTGGAACCCTGAAGCAAACTCCCACTTGCCTCACTCCGTCATGGAGTTAAGAAACAATACAAATATGCAACATTTCATCACCACTGCTACATGCAGATATCTTAATTTATGCATGGTCCAGTGTGACATGCTGTGCTGTGTTCATTCACCCACCCTCTTCTGTAAACGTATGTGATACTGGTATTGCTCTCTTCCAGTCAGTAAGATATTAAAATATTTTATTTATGTTTATTTATTGGCATTTGTTTATCGGGATAGTCCACTGGACCAGTAAGAGCCCATTTTCAGTGGAAGCCCAGGGAGAAAATCTCTTAGACAGGGGTCCAGGGAAGTAAATAGTGTGGGAAGAAATAGCCAGGGAATTGTTATGGCTAGGCTTGTATAGGCCCTAGGGCTGATAGCCTAGTACCAACTTATGAACCTATGAACCAATGTGAACAATTGTTAAAATTATGAACAGTAAGTAAAAATAAGCAAGTAAACTCCATGAGAAAATTATACATAGATGAAAATGAATCATTTTGGTGAAATGATTAAACTAATTCTGGTGAAAATGATGAAAATTAATCATTTTGTGTATGGTTATAATAAAAATGTTACATCTTTAGGTCTGCTAAAAACTTCCATTCCATTGTCATGGTCTCCCCTAGAAAAGGGGCCACTAGTCTAGTTTGACTAATCTGGTAAAACAAGGGATAAATAAAAATGTCAGACTCTATGCTTTCAGCACCTTTTTGGAATCATGCACCAGTCTCCCATTTTCCACATTCTGCAAGGGATTCATTAACAGAAATTTTATATACAGAATATTGTCTCTGTTGAAGTAGCACACCCAACCTCTTGGGCAAAAATGGGAAAAGGGGCTTTAGAGAGATAGACGGTTTATACAAATATGCACATTTTGATAAACATTGTTCATTTTAATATTTCTGTTTACATGTGACTGAAAGACAATATTGCTGTGGTAGTATCATTTAGCCATTGTCTGTTCATGGTAGTTATTCCATGGACGTATCTATATGTTTATTCACCTGTTTATTATCCTGGTCCCAAGACCCTCCGTATCATGTCATAGTTACAATACAGTAAGTATTCCTACTCATACTCGTATCTTTCTAGTTATTGAAGTGACAAGTGCTGGTTCTGATTCTTCCTCGCAAGCAATGGGTTCAAGGCATTTGACTAGCCATCAGACCATAACATAATCCATGCACTTCACTCATTCACATACAACATTCACATCTATGGGCAGTTCAGAGTACCCTCATATTCTCTAATGCTAAGGGCAATAAAAAGAGTCCTGCAACTCCTTAATGGCAGTGGCAATTTAAAAATGACTCAAAATTCCCTAATGTCATAGTGAGTTCAGAGTACCCTCATATCTCCCAATGGCATGGGCATTTCAGAGTTGTCAAATTCCCTAATGGCATAGACAGGGGTAGCTCATGGTACTGACTACTGGGCTGTAGCTCCCTCATTAAAAAAAATAAATAAATAAAAACGTATATAAAGATTAAAGCCAGCTACTACTTTTCATATAATAGTTGACTTTCTGATTTGTTTTTTGGCTGTTAGAGACTTTGCACAATCAGAATTCCATACATGAGTGGAGTTATGAAATCAAAAATAAAAAAAAAAAGAGAGACAAAATCTCCTTAATTCACTTGCCAGGCTGTTTTTAAAACAGCCCAGCATTAAGATTATTTCTCCATTCCACTCATTTGTAGAAGATTTCAAAAACAGCTCATTAACAATCTCGCTGGGCTGCTGCAAAAAGCGGTGAGGTGCCCTTCAGATTGCATCAGTCTCCTGAGCCGGGCTAAGATGAAAATAAAGGTGGGAGTATAGCAGTGAGGTGCCCTTCAGACTGCATCAGTCTCCTGAGCCGGACTAAGATGAAAATAAAGGTGGGAGTATAGCAGTGAGGTGCCCTTCAGACTGCATCAGTCTCCTGAGCAGGGCTAAAATGAAAATAAAGGTGGGAGCATAGAGGCATTAACATAAGAGACATTTTTTGAGGATTTTTTAGGCGTTCTGCCTGTTACTCCCAGCATGCAGAAAGCTCTCCCAGATTTTGCAAAGTATCTTGTAAAATGTATGTTTTTCTGGCAAATCACTGTGAGAAGTGCAATTACTAGATAATGACAGACATTTGATTTTCAGCATAGCCCTCACAAATAGCATACTAATGCAAAGGCTGTTGTTCAAGCAACCTTTTGAAGTATATAAAGACAATAGCTGTCAAACAGATGACCTTTCCAGTCAGTCATACATGTGGCTGCAATTGGTGGGTGTGTGTGGTGGGGGACATAGATGCTGTCAGCTGTCACTGGTTTTACAGAATGTCCCTGATTTTTTGCAATGCATTTTGATCTTTTTCTGCTTCTTGGTGTGTGCTTTCTGTGAAATCAGTCAGCAAGCAAATGACAGATATTTGAGTTTCAACATAACAGCCTGGTATTCTAGCAATTTTCTAATTATGTTAGGGTAATAGTCAGTGGCGGCTGGTGACTTCAAATTAAAGGGGGGCTGCAGGAGACAGCTGAATGGGTAGGGCCAATGGGAAGGGGTGTGACAGACTAGAAAAAGGTGGAGCTATGCTTAAAACCACAACAACTGGAACCTTAATTAAATACGCTGCCCTGGGTGCCAAACCGTCATTACGAGAGTCCAATCAAGTCAAAATGAAGTGTAGAAGAAAAAAATATTTCAATGCATTGGCTACATGACAACTTACTTAATATCTAGATGGAAACATAAAGGTTGTGAGGCATGAAAAAATAAATTGCTTTTTTAAATACATTACTGGAATGCCAGTCAAAATCAAGTATAAAAAAAAACAAGCAGCTCTCAGCTCAAACCACTTCTCCTTGCACTACATTTCTAATTATAATTTATATTCAGCTTTATAAAATTTCCAAGTAACATGCTGAAAGTAGCAATCTCTGTGATACCCCCACTTGTAAAAATGATTCTTATCCAAAAAAGACCTGCTGCCTGACAACAACTATCTACTTGTTTCATGGAGAACACATGATCCAAGTAAAAAAATGAACAGCAACAATGAAAAGGCTTTCAATGTTGGTATTTCTTTAACAGTATGCTTATTAAAGCTTACTTGCATTTTACAATCTCCAACAAGCTTACCTGATGGTTATTAAAGCATTGCTACTTTAATACAGAGCAACAGGGCACTGCAACAGCATGCATTTTCTGAATAATAAGAAGCATAAATCAACAGTATAAAAATAACACAGAAAACCAGAACATTCTGCAAAATCAAGGACAGATGAAAAGCCACGGTCATACTTGTGGTCTACCTTGGATGGGGGAATACTCTGCACACTTACACTACATAACTGCTCCTTGCCTTGCTTGGACACATACAGAGCCACTACAATGGGGAGTGGAGTGCAACAAGTAGGTCACAGTTTGAAATGTCTCTGATGGTGATTTCTCTGACACTCATACCTCTCAACCTCAGAGCAAGAAATCTGGAAAAAGCCATACATGGAAGTGTGACACAGACCCAAAAATAAAGACAATTTTTAAATATTGCCCTTATAAACTTAGAAAGATAATAGAATAGTAGTAGGTCTTGCATTAGTATGAAGTTTTGAAAGGTATGAAATCTGAAACTCAAATGCCTGCCATTATTTTCTAACTTCAATCTTTAATGATTTGCTACTAATTTGCCAGAAAACCACAATTTTATGGAAAAACAGACCACATATGTTATGCAAAAATATAAAATTGCCACACAATACAGCTGGGAACCTGTCAAAGAAGGGACACCTTTTTAAAATTCGTACTGTTAACTTGAGCAGCTGACAAAATAAGAGCATCAACATGCATTTATAAAATAAAAGTAATATATAACTCTGATTATTACAGTTATTTATAATTGTAAACCCTCCACGTTTTCTTTCAAAATTGCCATTTTGCAGAGGGATTATTAGGGGGAGAGCAACATTCTGAGCCAAAATTGGAGACAGTTGAGAGGTTTGGATATTCCTAATTCTATAAAGCAATTTATTTGCACGTACCTCTCAAACTCTTAATGCAGGACATCTGGATAAGGCCAAATATATTGGGGGAACATACAAGCAGTACTAAAAAGACAGTTGATAGAATAACAGGACTTGCTTTAGCATGCATTTTTTCTGAAGGTTATGACGTCTGAAACTCAATGTCTGTCATTATTTAGTGACTTCATTCCTAAATGATTTGGCAAAAAACACAAATTGTATGAGGAACAAACCAAAAATAAGAAGCAAAAATCTATTCATTCTGCAAAATTCTGGACAGTTGAGAGGTATAGTTCAGCTGGGGCTGTCTGAGTTTGCTGCCCTTTCCCCCCTCACAAAATCATGGTCGAATGGAGCATCCCCCCTGCAGCCATTCCAATGTCCCATTCCTTGGTTATTTCACCCCATTTGCCATAAACACTGTAATGTGCATACTGCTTTACTTCTGTGATAATACGGATTTCATTTCAAAGTTTTATTTTATAGTTTACAGCATAAGCCCTAATAGATATCTGCTAAACAAAGCAATGCAGTCTCACAATGAAAATAGACTTAGCATTAAAACTTCTCTTCCCTTGAAACTCACATTCATTGAAACAGCATTGAAACCCACATTCAAAGAAAATACATTTTGCCAGTGGCAGATAAAGATTAATTTTGGGCTGTTTTCAAATCATAGGCCCCTAGAACACGAAACATATACATGCTCTTTGATACACCTTCCTGACTGTATTAAATTATATTCCTTGTACAAAACAGTACAGTTGTTAGAGGCCATTTTAAATTGTTTTGAACATTTTTCCAGTAAACAATGAAACAAAATGCATGCACCAATAATGACAAAACTGCCCAATTCAGAACATTTCCATCATAAATGTCTACTCAACCCTCTACAGTCCACCAGTATAAGTAAATATGTATGATCTCTGAAGAAGTAAAAGTCATCTAAATAGTTCCACATTAAAGAAATCTGTTAACTAATGAAGAGGTTACTGCTAGCAAACTTTATACGTCATTGTTTCAGCTGCAAATAAAGTGGCTGTTGCCCTTGAGT